>NC_141291.1:15145000-15367500 GCF_037954325.1 Fistularia commersonii | reverse complement strand
TGTTACTGATAATAAATGCTTGTTTTTATACAATGAAGTTATATCAGAAGAAAAGGGCAACCAAATGAAAACTGTCTGGCAGACAATTTTTTTTTTGTCCCTGCTATCTGGCGATGGCTGTATTATGTTTCACTCACTAGAAGTGGCATAGCAGAACTATTTTCAACAGCACTTGTTTGACTTTGCAGAAGCTTTATTGTTCAATGATTATTGTCCAAACTAAAATCTGATCTGTGCGGAAAATGTTGTTGAAATATAATTCATATTTATATACTGGGGTTTAATTTCTAAGAATCTCTCAAACAAGACGGCTAAACTATTCTCCTTCTGATGCCAAGTATGAGTGGAGTTGCATGTTAAAGAGCCAGACTGCTGTCTCCAAGCATCATGGGTAATGTAGTTTTTGTGTGCTTTTTTTTTTATCAGAGGAGACTTCCGAGGATTGTGAACGACCTCCTCGCTCTTCTTCCAGGCCCGGACTCAACCTTGCTGATCGAGACTTGACTGACAGCAAAAGAACTGACCGTGAGTATACACTAACATTATCCTGGACGGACACACACACACACACACACACAAAACACACACACACAAAAAACACACTATACAACACCCTTGAGCCATAAGCTTCCCTTCTTTACCAAAGTTAGCGTTCATCTCACTCTCCCTCAGATAAGGTTTAAACATGTGTGTGTAACATGTGAATGCTGCTGACTAGCCTCCATGTGACCTGCTTTAATCGCTTCCATCTGACAAAAAGAAAAAGAGAGGGGTGGGGAGAGAGTGAGAAAGAAGGAAAGAGGAAAAACAGAGAGAAAGAGAGGGATAAGTTGAGTGTTGTGGATATTACCAGGCAATGTCCAGGCCCCAGATTATTTTTTAATCAAATCAGTTTGCGTGCTTGTAATTTATAAGCGCCTTGCATTAATCTTTTCTCGTTCTTGTGCCCTCTCAGATGACATATTAATTTTTCATAAGCTCAGGATTAGATGGGGGGGGGCTGTGTATATGTTTTTCTAATATTGCATCCTTGCAACCCTTAAATTAGTTTTCCCCCCTCCTGCATTCTCCCTTCAATTCTTTTTCTCCCCTTTTTCAAGCTCAATTCATCATTTAATTGTTGTCCAATCTGTGACCCTATTGCAAAGGGTCCAAAGTTATGAAAGGTAGAAATGGAGGGGAGGGGGTTGTTAATTTGCTCGTGAGAGTAAAAATGCTGTAATCAGGAAGGGGTAGCAATGTGTGAAAATGATAGTTGGTGTTTGTGTTTGTTTTAAAAAGGTTAAAGGAGAGCACATAACGCTTCTGCCTCATGGTTGCATTTGGGATAACCCCAGCTTTGTTAGATTTGATTTACCCAAATAAGAATTCATATGGTCTTTTTATGTATGAGATGGAAATCCATGGCTGGAGATGAATATTGCATGGAGTCTTTTTTCCTCTGTCATTGCATGGGGTTCTCTTTTTCATTCTTTCTTCCTTTACTAATGGCACTCCCCCCCCCCCCCCCCCCACACACACACACATCTCATACACTCAGACACCTTCCATCTCCCACCCTCTATCCGTCTCAACCGCACGCCTTTTCCGACCATGCCATACCTAGCTCCATAATGTGAGGCTCAATGAGGCAGAAGGAGAGCTGAGTGAGACTGGGGCCTATTAGTTTAGATAGTCATCTATCTTTCAGCTCTATCTCTCTGACATGCCTGTCTGACGGACTGGTGGGGAACCACCATCCATGCATTTACTGCCGCATATTACCACCAGTGTCATTTACCACCACCGCACAAATGCAAAAAGCAAGCCAACAGTGTCCAGATTCATCCCACAATAAAGTGTGCTTACGTATGGGTGTTATTAATTGTAGTTTAGTGGATGCTAGAAATCAGTTGCATGAGGAATTGTATGCAGTGTTTTTGTTTGTATTTCATCATTGGAATTCCCTGGGGTCAGCAGCCAGTTTGGCCCGGAAGCCAGATATGATATTGCTAGTGAGTGTTTTATTTTCCTTTTGGATTAAACAAGGTTTCAGAAAGTGATTGCCATAAAAAGAAAGGGAGCCTGGTGTGTCATAGTGTTGTTATGCTAGGGTTATCATCAGAGGCAGGGCCTTGTTTCTCCTCTCTTTCCAGCTTAAAGTAGTAAGATTTAGCATCTCCTCTCTCAGCCCCAAATCTCTGGCAGGCTTGAAACGTTCAGATCTGTGCATGTGTGTGTTCGTATGGAGATCTCCGGGGAGGGGATTACAGTGTGTCCAAGTGAGCAGTGTGTTTGCGCACTTCATCTTCAAGACCAAGATCCTTTAAACAAAGAGCGTCAGATAGATAGAAAAGGAAAGGGAGACTGAGAATAAGAGAGATATTAGGAGGAGGAGCAAGGAAAGACAGAAATGGCTTTTTCCCTTGCCTCATTTACATTGTCTTTTTAAATCCCATGTCACTTTAGATTAATTATAATCCATGTTACATTTTCCATGCAAATGTCCCCAATGTGGATTACTTCCAGATAGCTTTGTGCCGTGTGTGTAGATGGTGCATGTCACCACCATGGCTCAGGGGCCCACTTCTTATAAATAACCAACTAAACAAAGGCCCCAGCATGTAAATGAGTCTGTTCAAGCAGCCTAAGGAAATTACAGATATCTACCTGCCTCAAATTAGCAAAGAAATTACTCATTGTTCCAACAGTCAAATGTTTTATATTAGTATTGTGTACAGTTTTGAGTTGTGCAGATAAGAGCAAAGCGCATGCTAACAAGATCAGATGTTAAATATTCCATATTAGTTTGTTCACATTCAGAATATTTCAGGTCTTTTTTTCTTATTTGCATGCATCTTGCAAATTTACAGAACTTGAGATGAGGGCTCTGCTTGTTTTCTGTCTCTCCAAGATAAGATTAAAATATATTAAAGATATTAGCATGTTTAATTACATGCCTGTAGCAATTCCTATGTGCGTGTGTGTGTGTGTGTTTTCTATGTAATGACAGCATGCTGTGCATCTCTGACGATTTGTCAAATGTGACAAGGCCATGTTCATATTTATCTCTCTTATCAGCTGGAGCTGGGAGAGAGAATGAGGCGAGTCATTAAAAAACACAAACTAGAAGACAGTTGCTGTTATGGGCCTCTCCTCCTGTCTTTCTCCATCCGAATGTATCTCTCTCCTCTCCGTCTCCCTCCCTTTCTCTCTCTGTCTCTCTCTCTCTTTCCCTTTGGCTACATCTGGGTCTGTTGAGTGCTTCAGTGGGAGTTTGGGGTTCAGAGTGTGTTGCTGTAATGTTATCAGGTGACCGAGGGTCAGCCTAATGCGTAACCTCAGAGCAGTAGGCCAGTAAATCATGCTGGCCAGCCCTCCCTGGTCCATCTTGGCCTGCTCTCCTTCTTAGATTTACTGCTCTGTAACCTTAGCCAGTCTGCCAGGGTTCAGGACAGCTAAATTGAATACTAAATCCAAGCTGCCGCCACCCAGCCTGCTCTCTCTCAAGTTTGTAGGCCTTTCTTATTTTCATCAAATGAAATGTCAGGAATGGAATTTAATTGTCCAGTAGCTTGTACATGTTTCAATGGCATGCTTGTTTGTGTGAAAATCTCATTTGCTGTGCTCGGTTTGCAAAAAAATCCTTACCAATTCTGACACAAAGGGGCAGATTCTAAAACAGATCCACGAGACAAGCATTAGTTGCTAGCCTTTTGAGGAACAATTTGGGACAGAAACATCCTGAGGTGATTGAAGCTACGGGTTCTCCTTCCCGCTCTGATTTTTTTTTATTCCTGGTGTTCCCTCTTAAACTACATTTTATGTGTTTCTCCCTCTGTTGCTCTGTACTTCTCTTCATTTGAGCCCACACTTGGTTGTGAATGTGTGTCTATACACAGCCTTAAACACCATTGACAGTTGCAAATAAAGATGGGTGGTGAGTGTTCTGCTCTCTCCCCCTGCAATGCAAAAGGGCTTGAGTGTCATAAATCACCTTTTGATTTATCTAATCAAGCAAGGGCCTGCTGCATGCAGACATTTGTCATTGGTGCAGGAGGGGGGGTGTCAGGTTTATTCTGCCCCTCCGCTTCACTGGGCTGCAGCTGGCGGAGCCTACATAAGGATGAAGGGATGGAGGGAAGTTGGGAAGAGCAGGAAAAAAGGGAGGAGGAGGAGGGAAAAAAAGGGCAGAGTCAATAAGTGTGGGATGCAGAATCACCCAAACAAAGGAAAATGAGCGTAGACTCTTTTTTTTTTTTTTTTTCCTGCTCCAAATATGTCTCTCTAATTATTTTAGCGATTCATTCACTTTCAAGAGAGTAATAAAATGTGGCCGATTCAGAAACCGGCAGATATTGGGATTTGGCCTCATGTATTTTAGATAGTGTTTGATTAGTGCTTTCCGTTGAATGTATTTGCATTACAGGCCATCTTTTCTTCAAAGGACAGGCTACAATTTTGAACGCCAATCTATGCCTCAAAACGATGTCATTATGCACTCATATGGCTTGCCATTTAAATCTCCTATGTGCCCACAGAGAGAACTGCTCTCTCAACATTCAAGGTTAACCACTTGTTTTACTTAGCTTTGGTGTCATAATTGATGATGGAGGCACTAGGCTGAAGACAAATCTAAATCAGAGGACGCATCTAAATGTTGCACAAGCACATGTGCACGCGCACACACACACACACACACACAGTCACACGAACACACATATATTACACAAATATACATTCACATTCAGTATGACAGTAATCAATAATGATGTGTGGGCTCTTTCCCATCCACATTGTAAATGTGCTTGCAGCCCGTTGTCCAACAGTCTTCTCATCTCCTTTTGCAGGGATGTAATTTAGTTGCAAATGGAGTGAAAGACGGAGACAAAAATTGAAAGTTGAAATTAGAAATGGTCTTAATAAATACGGGAGGTGGAGTGCGGGCTATAGGAAGGTCAGTTTACATGGCGGGGGGCTTCCAGAATAGACCAATCTAACCAATGAAGAGTCAGAGGTCCGTCATGTAATACATAACACACACATATACGTGCACAAAGATCCACACACAAGCCCTGCAGGGGCCATCACAGGCAGTGGAAGACGAGATTACCTCGCTATTCTCAGCTGCAGACCAATTCTTGGATGTTCTTGGAAATTCACATTGTGCCCTTGTGTTTTTTTTCTCATCTCTCTCTCTTTTTCTTTCTTCCCTCCCTCCCTCTCCCTTGTCACTTTCCTTGACAGGCCAATATTTCAGGCTCCAGATATAGGGGATTACAAATAAAATAAGTGGAACGCCTACTTAATGCAACAGAATTAAAATGCATGAACGGGCCACAGGAATTGATATGCACCCAATACAAACACGAGCCACAGAATAATATGAAATACAAAATGTTTTTTTTCAGCCCCCCTCTCCATGTATCAGTGCTTTGATTTCCCTTTTTTTCCATTTGTGCATCTAGCGTGAAGCGTTGATTCGCAAGAGTGAGGCTCACATATTGCCTTGAGTGACCAGATGAGGGAGGGGAAGCAAGAGAGGGGGATGATGGCTTAGGGAGAATGAAGAAAGAGCAAGAGATGGAGAAAAAGAGGGAGGGAGAGTTGCTGTTGCCATGTCTTTGTTTTGCGTCGAGTGGTTAAATTGCAGTGGCAGAGTATAGCCGGGGCTGCACAACCTGTATCTAAGGATGAGGCTAATGAAAGATTTATCAGCAGCCGCAGCATTTACTAAACGCAACCAGAGGCTGAGCTCCACACTCCGAGCTCTGTTGTTAACCTCACACACGCTTACACCTACACATACACATACAAACACATGCATGCTGCTCACACTTTACCACCAGCCGTGACCAAGCCCCGAAAATTTAGCATCTTGTACTGATAGAGAAGTTGTCGAGGCAGCTGGGGAAATGTATATGAACTAATGAAGTGTATAATATTACCATAACATTTAATGTATGACATGCTGTGATAATGAGCCTGCCTGAGTTTTCTCCATTTCACATGTCCTCAGGGCAGAAACACTTCAGTGTATATGAATGTGAATGATTCAGCTCATGCTTGTGCACACACTTATGTTGCCATCAATGTCGCTCAGAATATTAATTTGGTTGATTACATTAACTTATTTAATCCACTATATAGGCATTAGTAGTCTTTTGATCATGGAGAAAACTGGGACTGAAACAATATACTGTATTTTCATATATTATATTGTACATCTCTGAATCACGAGAAACAGACACACATATTTATTTCTGTCAATTTACAGGACTTCTTTGTAATGAAAATATTATTGCACGAGGACCTTTACCTCAATCCTCTAAAATATCGCATCTGAATAGATATTGTTTTTAGCAATCATTATGTGCGTGTATGTGTGTAAGAATATAAAAACAATTCATTGTATGATAGGTTCTGGAAATAATTTAAAAAAAAAAAATCAAAAGTTTAATGGTAATGGTCCTATTCTCTCTCTTTTCCTCCCCTCATCTCCTTCCAGGAGCCAATGTCACATCAAAAGAAATTGCTGGACCAAATGCCATGGTTAAACATTCACTCCTACCCGATCAGCAAATTGAAAGCCCACCCAAAAGGCCCAAGTCTGCTGAGGCGAAGAACTCTGCCAGTGAGCAGGTAAGGGCTTCTACAACTTCAGTCGGAAACTGATTGTCATGCACTCCAACGTGCTCTATAGAAACTCAGTGTTATTCTACTTTATCCTTGACATGGTGAAGATGTACCGAGGCTGACCATTGGATTTGATACTGATTTGACTCTTCCAGATAAAGTACAGTACAGTTGCTCATTTAGTTTTATGTGCATATTTTTAGAGTGGACAAGTCGTATTCAGGTTTGAATACTTTGTTGGGGTAAAAGTATAATGCGCTAATAGCTAATGAGGCAGGTTCTCCATAAGCACTAATGAAATCTAACCTTCAATGTCACTGTGTATAAGCTAATGGGAAGATACTCATGAACTGTACAGAGAAGAAATGCAAAGCTAAGCATTTAACAATTGCTGGCGCCAGCTTTCTCTCAAAGGGTTAAACGCAAGCCCACCATTCCCTCCATGACAGAGCTTTTTAATATCAAGCACAATGCGCCAGTCTTTATGTTCTTAAGTGGAATACCTGGACTACCCTTATGCCTCCCTCCCTGCTTCATTCCCCCTTTTTGCATCTCTTTAAATTATATGTGTTTTTAAATTAGATTATGAAGTATTAGCTTGTCTAGTTCTGGGCCCTGCAAGGAGGGAAGACTTTGTCATTTCAGAAATGGATTCTATTAAGACAGGTGGTGGGGAGGCAGCTATGTTTGAAGTACTCCCTGTAATGAGGGCAAAGCGTAGCCTGGGAGAGTACACACCTTTGTCATCTGTAATCAACTGATTAAAAATTCTGGCCAGTCGTGTTGTCTGCTAATAAAATTGCATGACTTGAGACTTAAGTGAATTACACAAAATATGGTTGATCTATATTTTCTAAGTTAAGTTAGGTATAGTGGGGAACGTGGTAGGAGGTAAGTGAGCAAGTGAAGTAAAGCCATAAAGGAGGACTGGAGAGCCTTATAACAATTCAATTTGATTTGGCAATTGCATTGTTATTTCTAGCTTTAACAATGTTGTACATACTTTTCTCACACTTGAAAAAGTCTGTGCTTTCTTATAAGAATGTATGTATACAGTTGGTTTTTTTTTCTGAAGCGAATACTGTGGACTCAACTAAGCTGCTGTCTCAGATTCATTAAGAGCACGTTCATAACCCAGTTCTTGTGTATGTTTTCAATATAAACAGAATTTAATTACATTTCTCAATTATATCTCTTACACCTACTAAGCTGCTTAATATATAATCTTGTTTTTTTCAGGTTCAGCAATGCCCTTATTGCAACTACAGCAGTAAAGATGCAAACCGTATGCAGCTTCATGTGATGTCCCAGCATTCCATGCAGCCAGTGATCCGCTGCCCACTGTGCCAGGATGTGCTAAGCAACAAGATTCACTTGCAGCTGCATCTCACCCACCTTCACAGTGTGGCACCTGACTGTGTGGAAAAGCTGATAATGACAGTATGTAAAAGCAGCGATTATAAGTAATGTGTATGTGTGTGAGTCTGTGTGTCTGCATTTTGTGTTTAGAAACTATATTCATGAAACAGCTAGTAAAGCTAATATTTTTGATATTTTTTCACCACTGTCTGTCATATGAAGCAATAAATGTTTGCAAAAAATACCTTACTTAATTGCTCACCAGAGAGCGGGAAGCCAATTTCATCAAGGTGATTAGAAAGACAAGGCGTAATGACGTTTCCTCATTTATGTGTCCTAAAGCTGCTACCATACAACTTGATTTTTCCTCACTATTGTGACAAAAAGATATCTTTCATCTCCATAGGTGGTGGGACCTGACACAACATCACCAAACAATATGATACCTCCCCAAACTGGACAAAACAAAGGACTTTCTTTAATGGATTCCTCTTCTCTTATTGACATGTCAGGAAAGTCACAAGGTAAACAGAAGGTCATACTCATGCATTTATTTCATTCATTGTTGTTTCAAGATTCAAATGTTTATGGTACAAATTTACTGCATTAAGACAAATACATGAAGAAACCATTAATTGTTTTCACTAAATTGTGCACTGGTCTATTGCTGTAACTAATTATTTAAAACTATTGACTTGCTCTAGGAAACACTTCAAAAGAAGATTTAACCTGTCAAGACAAGAATGAATTGGACATGCAAGGTGAGGAACTCAAGCCCCCGAAGGAGGCTTCAGAGGCCCCAGACTGGAAGAGAGCCAGTGGGTTAGGACATGACAGCAAATCCCCTGACACCCTACAGGACCATCTCAGTGAGCTCCAGAGGCTTCAGCAGCAACAACAGCAGCTTTCAGTGTCTGATCGCCATGTCTACAAATATCGCTGCAATCACTGCAGTCTGGCCTTCAAGACAATGCAGAAGCTTCAAATACATTCCCAGTACCATGCTATCAGAGCAGCCACTATGTGCAGCCTGTGCCAGCGCAGCTTCAGGACATTCCTGGCCCTAAGGAAGCATTTGGAAAACGGGCACCCTGAACTTAGTGAAGCTGAGGTTCAGCAGCTCATTGGAAATCTCCCTGTGAATGGAGATATAACTGAGAGCGAAGCCAGAGCCTTAGAAGAGGCTCAAGCCTTTGAACATGACTTGGATAAAGATGATGAACTGGACCAGGAAGAGAAACCAAGTCCAACAGGAAGTGACAGCAGTTCTCTATTAGATGACATGGGTACAGAACCTAAACGAACCCTACCATTTCGGAAAGGGCCCAACTTTACAATGGAAAAATTCTTGGACCCTTCTCGGCCTTACAAATGCACAGTATGTAAGGAGTCCTTCACTCAGAAGAATATCCTACTTGTTCACTATAATTCAGTTTCCCATCTACACAAGTTGAAAAAGGTCCTTCAAGAGGCATCAAGTCCAGTTCCACAAGAAACAGGCAACAGCATAGACAACAAACCATTCAAATGCAATATTTGCAATGTTGCCTACAGCCAAAGCTCTACACTTGAAATTCATATGAGGTCTGTACTCCATCAGACCAAAGCCAGAACCGCAAAAACTGAAATAAGTGGGAACAGCAGTAGCAGTATCACCGGTACCAGTGGCCCAGTAACTGCAAAAAGTCCCTCTCCAAACATACAAGGAAACAACAGCAACTCAGATACAGCTAGAAGTGGGACTCCCTCTGCTAACAAAGAAAATACTGTGGAGGCCAAAGAACCCAATAGCAGCAGCAGCAACACAAAACAAACAACTACTGACCATGTTTCAGCACAAACAAGCAGTCATCAGTCTGCCCAGTCCTCAGCCCAACTGCAAATGCAACTTCAACATGAGCTCCAGCAACAGGCTGCCTTTTTTCAGCCTCAGTTCCTTAATCCAGCTTTTTTTCCCCATTTCCCCATGACCCCAGAAGCATTGTTACAGTTTCAGCAGCCCCAGTTCCTCTTCCCCTTCTACATACCAGGGGCGGAATTCAACCTTAGCCCGGAGCTTGCCTTGCATTCAGCGGCAGCTTTTGGAATGCCCAGTCTTACTGGATCATTCCTTGAAGATCTGAAGCAGCAGATGCAACAGCAGCATCAGCTGCAACAGGCCCAGCAACAGGCTCAACAGCAACAACAGCAACAGCAACAAGTCTCTCAGACACAGTCACAGATACAGCAGCAGAAGAGCCAGCAACTGCATAATCACAAAACCAAATTGGAGTCCAGCAATGTTTCTGGCTCAGAAATTCAGATATTAAGAGAAGTAGAAGACCACCTTGAAAAAAAAGAAAATAGAACAAAACTCGAGAATGGAGGTGATGCATTAAGTGATGGAAATAAAGAAAGCAAAGAGATTAAAAAGTCAAAGTTTCCAGAGCCATTGATTCCTCCTCCACGTATTGTGTCAGGAGCAAGGGGCAATGCAGCGAAAGCCCTGCTGGAGAATTTTGGATTTGAGCTGGTCATCCAATACAATGAAAATAGACAGAAGAACCAAAAGAAAAATAAAGATGGAGCTGAACTAGTGGAAATGAAAACTGATAAGCTTGAGTGTGGGATGTGTGGCAAGCTCTTCTCCAATATGCTTATTCTTAAAAGCCACCAGGAGCATGTGCATAGCCAGTTTTTCCCTTATGTGGAGCTTGAAAAGTTTGCTCAGCAATACAGAGAGGCATATGACAAACTATATCCCATAAACCCTGCTTCCCCCGAGACTCCACCACCACCACCACCGCCACCACCTCCCCCACCGCCACCCCCTACCCCCACCCAAGTACCAGTCCCTCAGCCCTCTTCCACTTCAATGACAAAACCCCAAACTCCGACATCTTCACCAATCCCTGCCCCGCACCAAACCTCACACCAACCTGCTCACCAGCCACCACTACCACAGCCACCACCCCCTCCTCCACCACCATCTGCACCTTCAGCTCCTCCCCAAGTCCAGCTTCCAGTACCTTTGGATCTGCCTCTTTTCCCACCTTTAATGATGCAATCTGTCCAACATCCAGGCTTGCCCCCTCAGCTGGCCCTCCAGCTGCCGACTATGGACTCTCTCTCCACAGATCTTACACAACTCTGCCAGCAACAATTGGGCCTTGATCCAAACTTCCTCCGCCAGTCCCAATTTAAGCGACCACGCACCCGGATCACTGACGATCAGCTAAAAATCCTCCGTGCTAACTTTGACATCAACAATTCTCCCAATGAAGAACAAATTCAAGAGATGTCAGAGAAGTCTGGCTTGCCCCAGAAAGTCATAAAGCACTGGTTCCGTAACACACTCTTTAAAGAGAGACAGCGGAGTAAAGACTCCCCCTACAATTTTAGTATTCCCCCTATTACTACATTGGAAGATATTCGAATGGAGCCCCAACTCAGTACACAGGAATACTGCAGAGGTGACAGTGGCATCAACAAGAGGTCCTCCAGAACCAGATTCACTGATTACCAGTTAAGGGTGCTCCAAGATTTTTTTGACACTAATGCCTACCCAAAAGATGATGAAATTGAGCAGCTCTCAACTGTACTAAATCTACCTACCCGGGTGATCGTGGTCTGGTTCCAAAATGCACGCCAAAAAGCTCGGAAGAGCTATGAGAATCAGGCAGATAGTAAGGATTGTGAGAAAAAGGAGTTGACTAATGAGAGATACATCAGAACAAGTAACATGCAGTATCAATGTAAGAAGTGCAACATTGTGTTCCCACGCATCTTTGACCTTATTACTCACCAGAAGAAGCAGTGCTACAAGGACGAAGATGAGGAGGGAAATGAGGAAAACTCCTCTGAAGACTACATAGATTGCGCTGAACAATGCCCATCTAAGGCTATCCAACAAGGATTAGAGGCGCCAAAACAATCCCATGGAACAGCCAGCAGTTCTGGATCAAGTTCTCCTGTGATGGTCTCCCCTCGAGCCAGCATGGGAAAAACCTCTCCCAAGCCTGATTTCGCTTCTGAAACTGAACCTAAACAAACTGAGACTGCCCCCTCCCCTGTAGTCAAGTCACTTCCAGAACCTCGACCATCTAAGGCTTGCACACCCCAGCCAACTCCTCAAAAAACACCCCAGGCTCCAATGGCAAGACCCCATTCTCAGCCACAGGCAGCTACAGTGCCCTCCAGTCCTCTCTCACTGGCTCTTTCCTCACTGACAAACAGCCTTCCTCACCAGATGCTTCAGTACCAGTGTGACCAGTGCAAGATTGCATTTCCAACTGTGGAGTTATGGCAAGAGCACCAGCACATGCATTTCTTGGCTGCTCAAAACCAATTTCTTCATTCACAGTTCCTTGAAAGACCAATTGACATGCCCTATATGATATTTGACCCAAACAACCCAATGATGACTAGCCAGTTATTATCAGGAGGCCTTTCCCAAATCCCCTCTCAGGGTAGCTCTGGTTTAAATTCTGCTGCAGGGTCCGGGTCATTGAAGAGAAAACTGGATGATAAAGATGAAGGCACTAATGATAAAGATGGAGGAAACAGTAGTGAAGAGCAACACAGAGATAAACGCTTGAGAACAACCATTACACCAGAACAACTTGAGATTCTATATGATAAATACCTACTTGATTCCAACCCCACAAGGAAGATGTTGGACCATATCGCCCGAGAGGTTGGCTTGAAAAAGCGGGTTGTGCAAGTTTGGTTCCAAAACACTCGCGCTAGAGAGAGAAAGGGGCAGTTCAGGGCCATAGGGCCCTCCCAATCCCATAAAAAATGTCCATTTTGCAGGGCATTGTTCAAGGCAAAGTCTGCTCTTGATAGTCACATACGATCTAGACACTGGCATGAGGCTAAGCAGGCAGGCTTTAGTTTACCACCCAGCCCAATGATGAATCAAGACAATGAAAGAGGTGAAAGCCCAAAGTACAATTTCTTTGACTTCTCACAGCTTCCTACCAAGACTGAGCCAAATGACTATGAGTTGCCTGCATCGTCCTCAACACCTATCAAACCATCTGAGGCACAAGTAAAAAACTTCTTAAGCCCTTCATCATTAAAAGCTGAAAACTGTGATGAAACTGATGGGCCAAATGTTAATTCAGCAGAAGCATCAGCTTATGATCTTAGCAAGATGGACTTTGATGAGACATCATCTATTAATACAGCCATTAGTGATGCTACAACTGGAGACGAAGGTAATAACAATGAGGTTGAGAGCTTTACAACCAACGGAGGGGACAAGTTGAGTGACAGCAAGAGCGGCATATTGGGAAACTCTGATGGTGGCAATGACCGGTTCCAATTTAGCATGGTCAGTCCTGCCCTCAGCTTCTCTGGAAAAGACTGTGATTCTTACTTTAACTCAAGAGATGATGAAATGGATGAGAACAACGACAGGAGTGAATCATCAAGCCTTGCTGATCCCAGTTCCCCAAGTCCCTTTGGGTCATCTAACCCCTTTAGCAAGTCAGGTAAAGGCAACAATGGTGGTGATAGGCAAGGACACAAACGATTCAGGACTCAAATGAGTAACCTGCAACTTAAAGTCCTCAAAGCTTGTTTCAGTGACTACCGCACTCCTACAATGCAAGAGTGTGAAATGCTTGGTAACGAGATTGGACTCCCCAAGCGTGTAGTCCAGGTGTGGTTCCAAAATGCAAGAGCTAAAGAAAAGAAATTCAAGATAAACATTGGAAAGCCATTCATGATAAGTCAAGGTTCACCGGAGGGGCCGAGGCCCGAGTGTACATTGTGTGGTGTGAAGTACACTGCCCGGATGTCTATCCGAGACCACATTTTCTCCAAACAGCACATCACCAAAGTGCAAGAAACCCTGGGAAACCAGGTGGATAGAGAAAAGGACTACCTAGCACCAACCACTGTCCGACAGCTGATGGCTCAGCAAGAGCTGGACCGCATGAAGAAAGCTGGCGAAGGACTCAGTTTACCTGGCCAGCAGCAACAGACTGCAGTGGACAACACTAATGCACTTCATGGCCTTAGCCTGCCCTCAGGCTACCCAGGGATATCTGGCCTTCCGCCAGTGCTTCTTCCTGGGGTCAATGGGCCATCATCACTTCCTGTTTTCCCACCCAACACACCTGGTGAGTTAGTATGACAAAAAGTAAAGTAAAATGTGTAGACTAGAAGCTTTATGAACTCATCTTCATCATGCACTATTTTATTCTACTATACTACTGTTTATTCTGTATCACAGTGGAATTTGTCTAAAAGTCCTATTTTTAAAAACTTTTAAAATTGAAAGTGGGTGGACATAGTGCATGCATAATGTCATCGTATGAGATGGATCGATAATTCAGAGGTTTCTTACAACAAATCTATATTTATCATGGTTTTTTGTTTGTTTGTTTGTTCGTTTGTTTTTTGTCTTTGTGTTTTGTTCTTCTCCTAATTGCAGGTTAGGTATATTTATATTATAATGTACTGGCAGACTGAAGTTACCATAAAGCGCATGTGACAGTTTTGATCCATAACAAAACCAAGATTCAGCCAGAGATCAATTAAATATCATTATCTTGTCATGCAAACAAAATATCCACATTGACTTGGGGCTGAATAATTAAATATTGAATATTTCCATATTTATATACCACTGTATTTCAGCTTTAGCATCTCCCGGTGCTGGCATGCTTGGGTTCCCTACACCAGCCACCCCATCTCCTGCCATGTCTCTCAGCACTACCCCAACCAAGACTCTTCTGCAGACTCCTCCTCCTCCTCCTCCACCTCCTCCTCCTCCTCCTGTTCCCTCCACACCTTTGGCAGCAGTAAATCATACAGAGCAGCAAGGTAAAGATTCAGAGAGAGACAACAGTAAGAAACCAGGAGACAAGCCACCTCAGATGAAGGTGAAGGGCAGCGAGAATGAGAGCATTTCACGCCCTGAGACCCCCAGCATGGCCAAGAAAAGGGAGAAACCAGCTTCGGGGAAACCAGGAAATGAGACTGCACTGGACACCACGAAGCTTCAGGCACTTCAGAATGCTCTTGCCGCAGGTGATCCCAGCTCTTTCTTGGGGGGGCAATTCCTGCCCTACTTTCTTCCTGGATTCCCCAACTGCTTTTCCCCCCAGCTTCCTAGAGGGGTCCAAACAGGGGGATACTTCCCACCACTGTGTGGAATGGAAAGCCTGTTTCCATACGGTCCAGCGGCAGTACCACAGGCTGCCATGGCCGCTGGTCTCTCTCCAACTGCTCTTCTGCAGCAGTATCAGCAGTACCAGCAGTCCCTCCAGGATTCACTGCAGAAGCAACAACAGCAGCAGCAGAAACAACTTGAGCAACAGCAGAAGCAACAACAGCAGCAGCAGCAGCAGCAGCAAAAAACAACCCCCTTGAAAACACCCCAGAGCATACAGAGTACCACAACCAACTCTTTCAAACCAAAAGAATCAAGAGATGCTAAGGATGACACCAACACAGGCTCTTCAATAGAAAGCACAAAAGAAGAACCGAAATCAGAAACCAAAAGTACCACAGAATTTCCAGACGCTTTTATTGTACCGTCCATCAAGCATGAGTTTATATGCAGGAAGTGTCAGATGATTTTTGCTGACGAAGATTCAGTGGTGCGTCATCAGAAGTCCCTCTGTTACTTCGGACATCCTTTTACTGACCCGCAAGAGATGGTGCTTCGAAAAGCAGTGAGCAACTACACTTGTGTTGCCTGCAATGTGGTTGTTAACGGGAATGAAGCACTTGGCCAACACCTTCAGTCGAGCTTGCACAAAGAGAAAACAATCAAACAAGCAATGAGAAATGCCAAAGAGCATACTAGATTATTACCTCACTCTGTCTGCTCCCCTACTCCTAACACCACATCTACCTCGCAGTCTGCAGCTTCTTCTAATAACACCTTTCCTCATCTCTCTCGCTTGTCCATGAAGTCCTGGCCAAATGTCCTGTTCCAGGCCAACACAGCCCGGAAAGCTGCTTCCTCCTCCCCGTCTGCCTCTCCTCCCCCTCCCCTCTCCTCACCGTCAACGGTTACCTCAACTTCCTGCAGCACCTCAGGGGTTCCAACCTCACTACCCACCGAGAGTTGTTCAGATGAGTCTGACAATGAGCTAAGCCAGAAGCTGGATGACTTAGATAACGCGTTGGAAGTCCAGGCTAAGCCGGCCTCTGGCCTAGACGCGAGCTTCAGTAGTATCAGAATGGATATGTTCAGTGTGTAGGAGTGACAAAAGGATCCCTTGCTTAAAGAAAAAAATAAGACTTTTTAAACTGCAGTTCCAAAGTTTCTCTTAACCCAAAAAATTACAGTACCAAATGATTGACTCAGGATTGTTTTTCCCATATTGATATGCTGGCAAGATATTGATTGATTTTTGTTATGGACAGAACTGTTGCAGATGCTTGACTGAGCTTATATTGTATACAAAAACATGGAGTAGGAAAAAATCCCACAGGCTCCCTTGGGGGGGCTTGTTTCAAGCCAAAAACTCTCACGATAGCAAATTGCACCTCAGCTGGATTGTTTTCCAAATGCTAGCATGTACTGTATGGGATGACGATCCAGAACCCTCAAAGAGAATCTCTCTTAGTTTAGATAGGTGTAATTCAGTAGCTTTAAATTCTCAGGTCAGAACATAACATTTCTCATTTGTTAAAGCAGCAACAAGCCTGGGTACACTTGGCTTATAACCAAAACATGTCAAGCTTTATTGGACGCATTTCCTTGGTGTGTATAGAGTACCAAGAGACGATATAACTGTTACAATGGACGATGTGCATATCCTTTTAGTTTTGCCCGACAAAGACAGTATGGTTTTGCCATTGAGGGAATTTAGAATGGTGATATAAATGTGTATGATGCCCCTGTGTTTGCCAGTTTGTATTACAACAAGCTGTATCTATTTCCCAACCCCTTTATTCTTGTAGTATATACTAATCTGTGCCAACTCTTACCTTCTCACTTTTACCTCTGCTCACATCCTTTTCTGAAGAGGTAATAACTCTAGTTTTGATAGACTCTCTCGGATTATGTGAATATAACATTTTTTCATTTGTGAATTGCTGTACTGTTACGGTACCTGCTTGTGTCTGGACTTATAGTGCACTTATTTTGTTTTTATTCGACTTTTTATCATTTGAGTAGGCCATTTGTTAATTTAATAGATTTTTTTTTTTTTTTCTGTTTGTATGTGTTTGTGTTTTAATTATTATTTGTGTCAATTGCAGCAGCATATTGGTCCATATTTGTTACAGGATTGATGCCTAACAATCTAGAGACCTATTTAACAATTGGTGCATCCATGAAAGCAGTACTGTATACTTGAAACTGTTAAGGTACAAGTTGGTCACAATGTTAAAAAGGTATGATCATTTGCTATACGTTTGCAAATATGCTGCTTTAAAGGGGGGGCAACAGCATTTGTGTTGTATATTTAAACATTTTCATGTACTTATAACAGTGTTACACCTAAATGCTGCCATTTAGTGCATAGTTTGATGTCCTCCCATCGATTCTCTGGGCACTTCTGATGATCTACAGTTAAAGTCAAGATTTTAATTTTTCCACACTTGGTGATTTCAACATTGCGAAGTATTACCTTACAAAATTTTGCTGCTACTGTGTAATTTTATTTTGCTTGCCATAAATTCTCTGACTTCTACCAGACAAATACTGATCCACAAATTGCTTTGCTTTGCTTTTTTGATATAATTTCATTATTTTGCTGTGGAACTAAGAATGTGAAAGTTGTCAAAGGGTGTTCAATTTTTTAAGAATCACTTTCTTGTTTGGTAATTGAAACCAATGTGATTCATTCCAAAGTAACAGAAGGCTATTTGTATGAAAGAAAAAGGCTTGTGAACAAAGAAAGCAAAGCTGTTGTACATATTCATAGTTGGCTGTGCATGGTACAAATTTATTAATATGAAGAAATGCAAAAATGTATTGCTTTTGGTATTTCCTATTCTGAGATGAGCAAGTAGCATGTAATGCAACTGTTTGACAGATTAAATCAAATCATGCTTAGTTATTGTTTCAAACAATGAAATCAAGTAACATTTCCTCTTATGTTTTATTATTGTAAATGTGTTTGTTTGTTTTTTTTTCAAAGTTTTAAAGCAATTTGTCATTTTTTGATTTTCTGTGTGAGCTTTTTTAAATGTCATTATTTGGATTTTTAGTATTTTAACATTTACTTTAATCCTGAAGACACTTTTCGATTGTGTTTCATAAGAGACATCCTGGCCTCCCAAGGTGCAATTCTGCCATTGTACAAACATGAGCGACTGTCCTGATTCCAAAGGCTTTCACAACTCTGGCTTTTTGCCTTTCCCCACTCCGTGGCTCAGCATTTTAAGACTGAACTTGTCAGCTAGCATCATGTGCTAAGATGTTAGCATCAGACAGGACGCTTTCCACACCAAGGACTGGTAAAAGCTAACAAACCAACAAAAAGGATGGTCCAACAATATAACTGTACATAGATATTGCAACTGCACAGCAGCCAAAAACAAATAAAAACAAAAAAACAAAAACAAAAAAGAACTTTTAAAAAAAATGGATGGATTGTGTCATGTTTATGGGACAGCCTTCAAAAGGTTGAAATTGGAATTGTTCTTCTGGATGTCAAAGGGATTTTCATGGCGCAATCATATCCTACACAATATGTACTCTTCAACATCTGGGTTACATAGGAAATGCACCCTGAGGTTTTATTAAGAAGAAGCCCCTATGGCTAAAACTTTAAATAAACTAAACCAAAAATGTTATTGATGTTTTATATATAGAGAGTAGTTGCATTAGTTTTTGTTACTGTACTGTTTGAGGTCTCAACTGTACCGTATCACGGTAATAACATGGTTTTGAAACCTTTTTTTTTTCTTTTTTTAATTTTGTCACAGACCTGTTGTCATAGTTGAAATGACGTTTATTGTAGATGGTATTTGAACAACTTCTGGAAATAGTTCATCAAGTATGTTTGTTGCTCATTGTTGTGATACATTAAAAACTGTATCTGCAAACCACTTTCGTCTCATCAAATATTCTTGATTTCCTTTTTACTCTGTAATGTATATTTTGCGATCATCCTCTTCATTTTATTTTCAGCACATCCCATTAACATTTTGCTTTAAGCTTATTTATGAATATGCAAAAATGTGACTTTTCAAGTCTTAATACAGTATTTGAGAGCTTTATTTCACAGCTGGACAAATTGTAAGAATTTATGTGATTCATTATGCTATGTGTTATGCTATGAAATCATAGAGTAGCATGGAATGTTCCCTGACTGAATATTAGATGTCACTAAATTTGACAGTCATTTTCAGAAACCTGTTACCATCAAGCATATTTACAGTTAATTTCTGTTTCTCCTTGACATCATATCACAACTTCACTTAAAATGTAGTATTTTAAATTTGTAGTTGCCTTTATCATGGAAAAAAAAAAGAATGTGTTACATCACAACCCTCAAGTAATTGTCATTCCAGTGGGGTGAGTACCACAATTCCAAATAATGCAATGGGCATTTCCCGTCATCATGCTGTTTGTGGTAATCTGACTCCAAGCAGATGCAGGGGATTATGCGTTGAAGTGCCTGCTAATCTGGCTCTGATCAGGTGATCTTCTGGAGACCTCCTCAAATGGGAGTTTCAAAGTAACAAATTACATTAATGGATTATACATATTATCTGTGTGTGTGTGTGTGTGTGTGTGTGTGTGTGTGTGTGTGTGTGTGTGTGTGTGTGTGTGTGTGTGTTCGTATACACACACACACATTTGCATGCTCACAATTGCATATATATACCGTACTAGGGATGTTAAAATCTGCCCCAAAAGTGTTTTTCTCTTCCAAGAGAAAGGGCAGATCAACCATGAACTTCCATTAAATGTATAGGGCAGAATTATGTTTTGTATTGTTACCAGTGCTCTGCTTTTAAAATTCCATTTAGAAGCAAAAAGGATGTCAGCGTGAGACATGAGGGTGATTTCTGAGATCTGAGGTCAGCAGATGCTGTCACATAAAAAATTGCACCTCAGGAACACCTCAACACAATACATCACACCCTGCCAGCAAGACGTGTCCGCCACCAGTGTCAGGGTCACGGAGAAAACTGACATTCACAAGTCGTTAAGTCCACCTAATGAAATTTCACAAGGGCAGCAAAAATGAAGTGCAGGATGAGGATCTTTTCACTCAGACAGAATCGGTTGTAGCCTTTATTGTTTCGCTCAACACACTTCAGTGTGTTGTGAAACAGCCACGACATGTAAAAGCCTCAAAAACAGCTTTTTTCTCCCCCTTCTGACTTCGCCCTTGACGAATGTGCTTGGCTCACAGTGTGCAACCATTCTGCTGAATGGCCCTTTCCTGTTGCCTGCCCTTAAAGTGGAGGCGGTTGCCGAGGTAAGGCTAACCTCTGCTATATTATGGGATTGAATTGCGTCTGACCTTTGTGGGGAACAATGGCTGAAGGCCTTTCATTTTTCCGGCCTTCTCATTGCCGAGAAGGAGTTCTTTACACTGTTTTCAGTGTGGTCTGCCAGTATTTCGCGAGCAGGATGACAGTATGATCTGTGCACAGTCACAATGTATGAGGTTGTATACAAGTGTATTTGTCAATTCAGTTTAACTTCATCTGACACACAAAATATAATATGTGACACTGGAATTTTGCTATTTCTTTTACTTCACTGTCCACAATAGAGGAGGACTAAAGACTAGCTCATTGTACTTCAGATACAGCTTTGCCAAAGAGACCACGGGAGTGCGTGGTCTTACCATGAATACACGATAAAAGGTTTACTATAAATTCTAAATGGCGTTTTCTGCAACCCATACATCAGTCATGACCATTAGGTTCCACCCTCAGTGCACAGTGCACCCTTCTAACCACAGCTTCTCAGATGATACAGTACAGAGGCTGCAGTGGAGGCAGATCTGGCTTTGAATAGCCTGCAGCCAATGGATTTTCTCTGGATAATACAATGTTTGGGACAGAGAGGCAGGGATTAGTCCAGACGGATACATCCACCACCCCCCACATGCCCAATCTAATTAGACTGGAATCAGTTTAAGATGAAAGCAAGCCCTAGCATCACCGCACTAAATACTGGAATTAGTATTCCCCGCATGGGAATTTAATGACGGAGACTGAAAATCCAATCACATTTACTCCCAGTTTAGCCCATCATGCATTGGGCCTGGACAATGACGAAATGAAAGAACAACAACAATGATTTGTCTGTCAATAGATATTGACCAACATCACATCTGAGGCCACTTGTGTATTGGCGTTACTATGTTGTCATGATTTAACAAGGATAAGCAGCTTATAATCAGATATTTAGACAGTGTTTCTGATGTAAACCTTTGTCCCATTCTGACTTTTATGGCAGAATTAACTGAAATGAATGCAAAAAGGAAAAGCAATGAACCTTCTGTCTCATATAGAATGTTATTTACAATGTGCTCACATTTGACTCATTTTTATATTATAGCACAGCAGATCACGGCGATCTAAGTTCGCCCATGAAATTTAGATCAATTGTGTAAACACAAAAAGCACATGCGCCACACTTTGGAGTGAGGACCGAAAAACATATGCCTTCATTGTGGGAACGGTGTCATTTTGGTGGCCTTCATTTATTCTCCATATTCAAAAACCTGCATTTGCATATAAAACCATTTAATAGAAATTGGCAAAGTACATTTTTAATCATCCCCATACATCAAAGTGCTGATTTCTGCATAGGAATTGAAAGTGTCAAATCATTTCTATCAAGCGGGCAGCATCGGATTGCTTTGGTTTTCATTATCATGCAGACTTTGAGCTCATATTTGCTGATAAAACAGAGCATATTTCATGCTTTTATCCTATATTCATATTAGATTTTTCCACTTTCTTTAGCCGTTATAATAAAATAAAATACATATTATTATTACCATTATTATTATCGTCATCATTATTATGTCGACAAATGATTTGTGTTTATGTCAGGCAGATAATTAACTACGAAGGAAAACAAACCCTCTAGCACCTGGGTTCTATCCAGCAAATAATATCTCTTGCACGAACACCTGCAATTCATCCAGCAAAGCATCCTGAACCTTTCCCTTGTGCACAAATACACAGCATGAAATCATATAATTTATTGTTTTCTATATTTGGGGTTATGCACCAAAAACAGACTGTTTTTCCACTAACAGTAAGAATGCAACTTTTTAAATCTTACACCAACCGATCACGCTTTATTCTTGCCAGGAGCAGATTCAATCTGCTTTTTTAATAAATGAGGAGATAAATATTGTGGCAGAAGTGCATCAGTGGGGAGGCGGACACAGTTAAACATTGAATTCCTGTTGCACTGCATGTGAGACGGAAAATATTAACAGCATTTCAACTCGACTAACAATCATGACAATAAAGGTCACATAAATTAAATTGGGGGTGGGGGAGGCAATCTCGTGCTTTTTCTATATATCTTTCTTTTGGCTCTCCCTCATTTTGAGCTTATTGATGCTATTACAAATTTCTGATGAACAAAAAGGTAAAAAGGCAGATGAGGAAAGGAGGGCAGGAGTACACCTGCTTCATAATTACATTGTGGATGAAAGATACAATCACTTCTGGCATTTTTGTAAGACTCACATACAACCAACATGTATTTTCAAGTGAAAGGAAAGCAGGAGCAGGTGTGAGGAAGGAAGGGAGGAACGCCCGGGAGAAAAGGGAAGAGATGAAGTCAGACAGACAGATGGGCCAACAGGCTGATAGAAAATGAGTGTCAGGGACAGGAGAAACAGAGAGAAAGAAAGAAAGTAGGTGATATAGACAGCAAAAAGAGCAAGTGATAGAAGTGGAGTGAGAGCAAGAGAGAAAGAAAAAGAGGGGCGACCTGAGAGAAATCAAACGTGGATTCTGTGCAACAGAGGTATGTCGACAAATGAGCATGTTATGGCAGCCCGCTGGGACTTCCTCGGCAGATCGTTTGTGCTGTTTCCCAATCTGTTCTGAGGAGCGGCATAGCCCCACATGGGGATGTGTGAAGGCGTCAAGATGGGATTGCTTAAGACAGATAAAACAAGGTGTTTTTTGATGCCATCTCGAGCGGACAAAAGCCTGATTTCCTGTTTTGCCTGTGACACAAAGGGTGCTGTGTAGTTTGTAGAGCAGTTCAAGGCATTTTGTTGTCAGGGCTGTAAATAACTAAATACACAAGATGTGAAGTTATGGAAAGGGATGAGTCTACATGCCAAAACTGAAAAAATGTGTTGCTTTTTTGGCATTAATAATGCCGTTACAACTGTAAGTCACAAACAGAAATACAGTTCTCTTGTCTTTCAGTCTCCACATGGAAATATGCAGCAAATTTTGGCTCATGGCCACTCAACACTGGGCAACCTCAGTTTCCCTTTTGCTCAACCTCTGAAACAAAACCATGGTAGGTCTGCTAAACATGTCAGATTTCATAGATTTTTTTTTTTACAATTTGAATGGGGCCGAGCAGCCGGGCTAAAGTTCTTACACAGCGCACTGAGGCTATGGGGAAGTAAGGGAGAAATGGTGGAGGGAATTAAGGAATATCAGGGAACGATGAGGTTACACTCGCACTTTCGTCACATAGTCACCCACAAACCAAAGTCGTGCCATGAGCAGCTGAAGAGAAGGCCGTTGGGATATGGAAATCAATATAAGGAGATACAATGCATTCCTCAGGTTATTCACAGGCCGGGCGCTCCACAAATCATTATTTATTTATTACACCTTACATCGAGTCTCAACAAAGAAAATACATAAAGACGCCCAGATACGTGGCTCGTAATTTATAGAATCACTGATTAAGGGATGAGGAGATGCATTTACAACAAATTGTCTCAGATCCTGGGCATTCTTGTGGCTCTCTTTTCGTATCAACTCAGCATCCTGGCAGAAGCATTTGTACCAAAAAGCTTTTTTAATGTTTAAATGAAAATTTTAATGAGGCGCTGTGTTGCTTTTCCCTTCGTGTCTTTAAGAGCCCTCTAAATCATTAAAACTTGCTCTTTCTTTGATTTCAAGGTCATTTGAAGATATAAGGAAGCCTTAAGTGGCCCTCAGACCAAAAGTGGCCTATATGCCAAAGACCGCAAATGAATGTAGCCTAATGCTTTTTAATTTGCATTCATCTTTAAAAACACAGAGGAGCCATCTCTAAGTTATAATAGGCTGAGATAGCAGTTGGAGGCCCTCTAGTCATTAGTAGCAATGCAGCTCAGCTCAAATGAAGGCCTTTCTCATCTTCTTTTAAGTTTGCCCATTACTACAAACACATTAACCTGCAGTCCATTGTCTATTTGTCTGCATACAATATTTCTGTCTATGTCTGCCCACATATGTTGACATCTATGCGTGGATTCAGTTCGTTGTCCTTCCTGTAAACACATAACACCATTATTCTGATCATAAGAAAACAAAAGACCTTAGGAGAAGTTGACATGCATTGTGTGTTTAATCACGTGTTATGGGATGACTGTCTGTAATTATGTTGTCATCCAGCTGCCTCAGCAGGGCAAAACTGGGCCGCCACAGCATGCCTTGCTCCTTGCTCATAACTTCAAGCTTTAATGGTCAGAAGCAGAAACTGCTTCCTTTCTGTCTTTATTCCTTTTTTAAAAAATATTTTTATAGCACATGTCACTGAAGAGAAAGAAACCAAAGACTGAAAATGTTGCTTTTATGGGGGGGTGGAAGGAATTAGTGAAAGTCTATATGACAGGCTATATGTCAACTTTCAGTGCACAGGGCAACAGATCAACATTTTTTTTAATACATTGAACTGATGAGACAGCAAATAACAGTGTGTCCTATTAAACACAGCAAGGCGGGTCTTCCTATTTTCTCTTATTCTCCCATCTGTCCTTTTCAATTTAACTGCATGTGTCCTTCTTGTCTCTGTTCTATTTACTTCTGTGTGTGCATGTATCTTTTTCTCTCCTCTCTCTCTCTCTCTCTCTCTCTCTCTCTCTTTCTCTTTCTCTGTCTTTCCCTGCAAAAGAAGGTGTGTTTGGGGGGCTTTCATTTGTGTGTGTGTGTGTGTGTGTGTGTGTGTGTGTGTGTGTGTGTGTGTGTGTGTGTGTTGTGTGCGTCTGTGAAAAACTGAACATCTCTAGTGAAATTGGTTTTCTGTGGAGAAACTGATGGATCACTCTGTGCTCCTGACGGGCGAAGGGGATTGTTTATGCCATACGGCAAAATTCATGCACACACACACACACACACAACATACATACGCAAACATACATAAAGTTCAAACACACACACATATGCAGGGGTGAGAGGACAAGGGGAGTGTTTATGCTGAAGCAGAATGAATTTTTATGAGCTGTAGATTGCTGTTTATGGGAAACTACACTTTTAAGCTGTAAGAGATGTAATCTAGATTGTAGCATTCCCTACAATGAATTACGGTTTTAGAGGCAGAAGCTCTGGCAGCTTTTCTTGTCCTCCATTTCCTCTGCACACACAAGCAAACTGATTACTGGGGGGGATGTTGCTGCTATTAAAAACAAATGACTTCACATGCCCTGCAAATCAGGCACATCCCTATAAACACAGAGATCATGAACATCTTATCTGCGGACAAGTTAGTGGACGCTGGTCTGCATTTCTCATTTATCTGGCTGTGATTCATTTATTGAAACACATAAACACATAAAATGATATTTTAAGAGCTCTTAAACTTTACATGATTATGGATTATATTTTTGTTAAAATCCATGAAAGAGGAATAGAAATAAAGGAAAGAAGTCAACAGTTCTGTTACATTTGAGGCATATTCTCTGTTTTTTTCTCTATTTTTTTAAAGTAAGTTTAGAAAAACGTTTCAATAAAATTTTCAAAACCGGTATCATTATTTTTGACAATATTGCCTATTATGTGATGAGAAAAAAGTCTGTGTCGCTTTATTTACCTGACTAGGTTTTTGAGTAAGTGGCAGCACTTAAGTTCCCAGCCTTGAATCTTAGTGTTATTAGACAGACAAACACCATAGGGCATACTCATTTGTGTTTCAGCAAATATAACGTCCTATTTAACTAAGGTGACATTTTTTAAATAATGTTGTTAATTTCCTCTCAGACTTCCTTCATACTTTTTAGTTAGTAATAATGCAAATTCTCTGCTGAGGCTGTGACTCTCCTTCCACAACATTCAGAACAAATATATGAGTCAGTTACAGTATTTCTTGCAAATGTCAACTAAATGTTCTTTCACAAATACACTTAACCACCTTATTTACTGAACGCACACACACATTAACGTAAAACCTGCAAAACAAAGTGATTATGATCAATGACAAAAGAGTTGAAGTGCTTTAAAGAGAATATTCCTGCAGTTACCTTTGAAAAGAGCAAAAAGCGTGACCCTAAAAACTGACCCCCTTCCTGCTCTCTCCTTTGTAAGAATTATTAAAGAGGTCCTTGTGTATAAAGAAAAGAGTAATACAAAACAGATAAGTTTTTACACACTTAACCCATATTAACGAGTGTGGAAATAAATGGCTCTTTTCAGAGATTAAATTCATTCTCTATCTTTCATTTTCCCATTTTTTATCGACACTCATGCAATAACTCGAGTGGTGAAGAAGCAAATATATTCCACCCGCATGTATGAATGAATGAATGAATATGATTAACAAGTATTGGGCCATCTCAAGGACAAAGCAGTGTGTGCCGATGCCTAATGTCACTGTGTTTGTATATATATATATATATCTCCGCTGTGGGCACAATGCATTTTAAACACACACGTTCACCTCTGCCATCTCTCAGATCTGAATGTGTTGACACGAAACTTTAATTTAAATGTTTAAAATGTTTTGCAACTGTCCATACATGTTTGTGTGTGCGTGTATATGAGGTTTTCTTCAAAGTGTGAGTCTTAAGTGGCAGTCTGAACACACACACACACACGCACACACACGCACACACACACACACACAGACACACACACACACACACACACACACACAGACACACTCATATTACATTCTTCTTGGTGACTTTGCCATTCAAATGCAGTCTCTTGCAGGTGACGTACACAAGAAATGGGAAATGCTGTCCTGTAATTGTGCCACCGAGTGTTCCTGGGATGAGTTGTTTGGTGGTTTGCCACCAGTCTGTCTGCAGCTCACTAGAATTACCAACTGAGAGGAGGAAAGAGAGGAGGGATACCATTAAAATGCAAAATCACCACTGCGGTGCAGCGCCCCACTCCCCTACTCTTTCTCCAAGGCAGCCATCTTAAGATGAAATGAGTATGTGTTTGATGGTGTGTGAATGTGTGTCCATTTGACTCTGTGTGTATGTGTACTTGTGTGTGTGCCTGTGTGTGTGCGCAACCATGTATATGTCTGTGTGCGTTTGATAGAGTGTAGAGTCGAGCTGCGGCAAGGAATGGCGTGGTTGTCAGGCAGGTTTATGTGTGTGTGTGTATGAGGCAGGGGTGATAAATCAGAGCTAGGTAAAGGCTTTTTAATGCAGCGGACCCCTCTCCCAGTCTCCATCTTCTGTCAGGGCTCAGTAAAAGATGAGAGCCCCCTGGGGAACAGCACTAGCCCGCAGCATAGCACAGTTACACCGCAGGTCACACACGCAAACACCTATAAACGCACACATGGGGGTCCGTGCGCAGAGACTGACGAGGCCTTGTGAATGAGTGAATACATGAATAACTGAATCTATTGAATGTATGAATATATAAATAAAACTCTCCACAGGAGCCACATTTATTGATGAACACCCCCAAATAAATGTGTTTTTCAAACGATTCTCAAATGAATTCCTAAATGATTTATGGCCAGTGATATTGCGTTTATATCGCTGAAAATGTTTTTGAAGAAAACAGAATGGATATTTGCTTCATTTCTGCTCGTGCTCCTAAGGTCAAACAGAGTCTTTGTTGATGATGTGCCTTGAGTCTTGAAGCGGCCCCAAGTTTCAGGGGGCCGGATATGAAAAATATGTGGAATTTGCCAACATCTGACAATACTTAGTCAGCAATATATCTCCTGTCTGATAGAAAAATGTGTTCTGAATTGCAGATACACTCTCTTCTGGCATACCTTTTTAATTTGACTTTGAGGAAAAACACACTGGGCTCCCAGAAAGACAAGCAAAGATATGACAGCTGAATGTTGTATAGGTCTTTGTGGATGGGGCAGAGAGGACTCCAACAGCTTGGTGCAAAAAAACAAGCAAAAAACACTTGAGAGCATAATACTTGACAGCGAGCCCAGAGTTTCAGTTTGGGGCCCTACGGTAAAGAGTTTGGCATGTTTATGAAAAAGATGAAAACACAGACTATAAACAAGCCAGAGAGTTGACTCTTAGATGGAATTTCTCACTTTGTTTCATGTATTTGACTCATTATTTAAAAATCTTTCAGAAGAAGGTTTGCACTCTGGCACCCCAGAGTCAATTTTATTGAAATGGAAAGTAGATATATGATGAGTTTTTTTTTCTTCTTTTCTCTCTCTGTTTTCAAAGGTGTTCCAACTTTAGACTTAGGAAAAAATAAAGTGAAAAATTAATAAACAATGTTTCCATCCTGGGAATAATAATTTGCTTTTTAAACTTGAAGTTGCAATTATTTTAATTTATTGTTGTCTCAGTTTAAAGATATGTGTTTTTTTCTCTCTATTTTGTATCACACTAGATTCACACTTGCCTTTACAATGAGCGTTTCTATTATTTTAATAGGTATCAAATAATATAAATGTGCACTTTTTTGAATGGCTCCTGTTCATGGAAACCTAGGCCTGACGTCAACCTAATGTGTTTCTCCAGAGTAATCTGTGCAGAAATTAATTCCCTCAAATTTCCTGTTTCTTGAATGTGCCCCGGACTTGTAATACTCACAAATATTTAATGCAAAACATCACAAGGTAATCACATGTATATGTAATATCATACATTTTGTTCTCAGGCACAACATATACATTTATTATATATATATTTACATTTTACATTTTATGTATATGTATACATACAATTTTATCATCATATTTTCAGGTAAGACTTCTTTTTGTTTGGATGCCAGTGCTCAGCTAAAGCTGTGCTATATGATGCAATGAGAACGCTAATGTGCATGTATGTGCGTTTATTATTCTTCTCCTGCATGTGTGTCTCTGTGCATGTGTTGGACTGAGCAGGTTAATGCTGGTTGACACATGCAGTTCACTAATCTCCTTGAGGAATCGACACTTGCAGTGAAACCTTCACAAGCAGGTATCCATGGCAACCACAAAAATTATATTTCTCCTTTCCCCCAGCAAGCCAGAGATTCCAAGATGCTGAAATGCACAAATAGGTTGTCCTTACCTGCCAGCCTCATACTTAACAGGGCTAGGCCTTTTGCCTGCTCATCCTATTGTTCAATGTGTTGTCTACACATGTAATTTAGAAATTCTTCCCTTTACCTTACCTTGACAGAAACCTCTTATTATCTTTACATGCAGGCTGATACTTTTGCACATCAGAAGTTCCTTCCATCCATGGCCATTTGTTGTGATTCTGTTTTACTTTCTTACATGTTTTACCCCGACCTGGTTTTGAGATACAATTTGATTTTGTAAATAAATTCATGCAAAGGTAGTCAAATTGGCAGGATGTTATCAAATATTCATGACATTTTATATGTGCTCTTATTTATATTACTGAAGGCCTTGTAGCAGCACTGACTGACAGGTGATAGAAATGAAACTCTTTTCATTCCCGTTTGCTCACAACCTCTAGTTGATTGTGGTGATGATTAGACGCCTGCGTGATTATGGGACAAGTGTATTAGAATTAGTCCAAGTTGAAACATTATAGAAAGGTGTGCGTGTGTGTGTGTGTGTGTAGGGTGGGGTGAGAATAAGCAAATACTGACAGCCTTATTTATGCTTGAATTCACATTTAATCTGTTTCAAAGATAGAAACATATATGCCCATGCACTCAATTAAGTCAATGAACAGACTTATACTTTAGAAAATAAGTTTTCTCTCTGCTCATATGGCACAAGTTTACCACTTTTTATTAAAAATCCAATTTAAAAAAGTACTTATGATTACATTCAAAAAATGGGTAGACTGGCATCAGAACCAAGCGCATAGTTCCTTTTCATCTCTTTCAGGGGAAATATATGGAATGAGCACATTTTGTCTTGCATGATATTCCTGAACAAGCACAGGTTCAATCACATTTTCAGAAGTTATCATAACTTTGAAAGAGCTCAGCTGGTGCCTTAAGTCACAGGAAATTCACTGGGACTTCTGGGAGGATATGCGTAGATTATTGCTCATTTAGTCTCTTCTAGACATCAGTCGGAAAAAAATAGCGATGGCTAAACACAAACAGGCCTGACTTCGGCAGATCTGACCCCGGGCGCACCACAACACACCTGCGCATAATCCCGCCATGATTCCCTCTGGTGAGTCTATCCAATACCCATGCCACTTCTTTCCCAGCACATCTAATAAAAGGACAGGTCAGGTAAAGTTTGCTTCAATCTCACTGTGTCTGTTTTCCTGTAAAACAAAAGTAAGTAAATAAATAAATACTTGGAGAGTGTTTCAATTTGATGTGCAATCTCTCAAATTTGGTATAGCTACTCCTGAAAATGACAAAGCTCATTTAAGAGTCAGTTTGTGCTGCCACATGATCAAAAAATTAAGTTTTATTTCATCTTCCACAATTCACCTTGGCACATTGATAAAGATTTCTCTTAATCATGTTTCATGTTTGGACTTACAGAAATGTTTAGTGTTTTATATTTACTTGACAACCAGAGGCTATACAAAACTGCAAGCAAGCACAACTTCATGAGTAATACAACAAGACACAGGTGCAGAGCAGGACGAAAGAAAGGAGCTGACTGGCTGAGGGGTAAAACAGGGATTGACTACAAAAGAGAAGATGGAAAAAACATGTTCATTCTCAGACATTTTACACCAGAGGGGCATTTAGCAAATTAACATCAGAAATAACTGAAAGGGCTCAACATTAAATGTAACACAGATCACGAAGCACAGCGCTGTTTCAGATGACATAACAGGTATTCACATATCAAATTAAGATGCGAGAAAATGAGAAACACCTGGGAAAACTTAATTACCAAGAGGCCGGATACCAAAAGTAAAAGTCAAAATAAATAAATCAAAATCATTGAGATTAGCTGAAAACTGACTTGATAGGCTTAGGAATAAGCAGCATTAACATTGTTTGATATGACTTTTGTGTTTAACATGCACGCACTGCACACATTATCTCCCTAAGGAAAAAATAAGACTTCATAGGACAGTAAACTACATCTTATCCATCCTTTGACTCATAATAAATATTATTGATCATCAACAGTGATTTTTAAGCCGCAATATCTGCCATATCCTCTGCCATCTGCCCCGAAGGAAATGGACTCATCAGTCTCACAGGTTCCTTTAGGTAAGATGATGTGTTTGATTTTCTGGGTATATTTTTGTTTGCTCTTTTACACTGCACATGCTGAGGTGGGTGCACGTATCATTTTAAGATTCTAAATTATTCTGGGTATTGGAAACAAAATCGAAAAGGCCAGATTCTGTGTAATCCCGAAACCGATAACCGCTCCATCTTTCACAAGGTTGGATATATGCAACCAGACAAAACCACAATACCATGATAAAAGCCCAGGAAATGACTTCCTTATTTTAGGTTTGATTGATTGTCCCCTTGACCTGTTAGACTGAAGCAGTGGTTAAAAAGAGCGGGAAGATGAAGATAATTGGGCCCGGTGGTATCCAAAGCCTGGCGGGTGTGAAAAGAACTCTCCATAGCACAGGTACCTGCAGCGGCTGTAGCCCTGAACTCAGACACACCTAGGATTTATCTACCTTGGAGGAATATGGTGTTATGTTTGGCATGTTCCTTTTTCCATTATTGAATAGATGAAATATAAGAGGTACTTGTAACTCTTATTGACATATTTCACAACCAAAAAAAAACAAAAACATAATGGTTAACAAAAATCCTCAAGGATGGCAACAAAAAACTTGCGCATGTTTTGTTTCATCTTATCATGAGAATGTGTGTCCCACCCTGAATGTGATGTCAGTATTTTGAAATGTCTCTCCATTTCTTCTGTGCCGTGATTCCCCTAACTGCTGAAAAGAAGCTAAAAGGATTGTTGAAGTAAGAAAGTACAGGTGTTTTTAGTCTTTACTGTCATTAGTGATGCATGGAGTTTCTGAATCCTTCCAGCCATTTCAAATGAAGAGGTAAAAGCCAGACATGAGCTTAAATAACATTTTTTCTCAAAGCTATTGTGCTATCCTTATTATTATCTGCAAGCCAAAGGCTCTGTTCCAATTAGAGAATACCACAGATGGACCATTCAACAAGCAGGCACACAAGCAAATCTACAAAAAGTACCCAGTATTACAGAGCCCAGAGAAGAGATTTTTACTTTAAAAACTATTTAATCAGGAAAATCAATGCCTCACATCAAAGAAATGGAGATGAGGGACAGACGGATAAAGAGGCTCATCAAAGAAGGAGATCTAGTTAGGGATTCAATGCCCTAATTCCCTTTCTCTTAAAACCTTCGTCGGTGGGGGCACAGGACCAATTTGCTCCCTAAATGGCTGCGTGTGAATGTGCAGATTGCTTTGCATAGCTGGTGGGAATCTGGGCTTCTTCCTCTTTTTCTTCTCCTCATGGAGCCTGAGAATTAGAAAGATCCAAAGACAGATAGGCTTAGCAGAGCCCTCACTACCTGCCCTAAGTCCAGAGCCTTGTTCTAACTTCCATCTTATTCAATCCATAGTCTAACTCAATTAAGAGTCTTTAATACCGTTTCCTCTTTATCTTTTCTCTTTCCTGGGGATTGTGGACTTCAATTAGAGTTGTAGAACTGTATCGGTAAAAAGGTTTGAATTGTTAGTCCGTCTGAAAGTTAAGACAATGACATGCCCCAATGGCAACATATGCATGTTCAATCTCAAACATGTCCTCCGTCCCCCTCTCTGAACCTAAATGTAATGGAGTGCATGAAACATTATCAACTGATCTATGTTTTGGGCTCTGCTGTAGGAAATATTACTAAAAATGTTCCTTGATAAAGTATTCGCATGATTAGTCATGTTTTTTGTATCAAACTAGCCATCAAAAGAAGTTGTGACCCTCACCTTAAGGAAATTATTTTTTGTCAAATCCAACAGGAAGCAATTTCAACACATCTATGGGTGCTTTTAAACCAGAGAAGTCATTAATTTTGGCCTTGCACACCCCCAAGGATAACAGACTCTTGACGTACCTGCAAAGGTTCTGGGAGAAAATGGATCATATCTGTCAGTAATATCAATGATTGAGAATAAACCCTGCCATCCTGCATATGCGGTTTTCTTTGGGGTCTTCTCAAAACTCATGAGAAGAAATATTTCACACTTTATCTTCCCACTCAACAATAACATCAACCTAATCTCAGAGCAACTGTACGTCTCTCCAAGACAGTAGATCTGAGGCCGATTCTCTGCAGTATGCTTTCTATCTCGCTTGCAGGACCGATTGATCGTCTCTGCAATCAGCAATTAAGCCCTAGTGATCATAGAGGGAGCGGGAATGAAGGGGAGGAAAGCAGAGGTGGGAGGTAGCCCCCCCCTGCCCATCCCACTCCTCTCTTGTCAGCCAGGAAAGGCTTCACTCAGCTGGGGTGCGTTTGGCCCGGGGCTGAGCTCACTGGTGGAGGTTAACTCCAGCATAAATAAGCATCTTTGGACTCATTACAGGGATTAGAGAGTAATTCGCCTGCGAGGAAGAAGACGACTGCCAGGGTTTTGGTACAGTTTACGACAGTCCTGTGGGGGCAAGGGCCCTAGAGATTACAGAGGGAGAGAGATGGAGAGGCAGCAAAAGAGAAAGGCCAAGGGAAACGAGAGGCTGGCTGTCAAGTGTGTGTGTGAGTCAATCCAAGCCCCCGGCTGCCCCCTTGATCTTCAGCATGTTGGGGTGCTGTGAAAACGGATAATGGGAGTTAGAACGACTGGGCCTGTCTAGAGAGAAGTGTGCTGATTGTTATAACTTTCCCCCATCTCTCTCTTCTCCACTTAACTAAATAAACACCCAAGAGGAAGCACTAAATCAATTTTAATGATGTTGAAATACAATTTAGGTACAAAATACACAACAAATGCTAATTTGGCCATGATGAGAGGCATCAGAAATTCTTCCCATTATTTATTCAGCTGACTTTCTGCATTTTTCATCAGAACAAATATTCCCATTTCAACAAACACACACATACACACTCAAACAGAAAAGCCAATTTGAAGCATAAATCAACACGTTCACTTATCAAATATATGCTTTGTGTGGTTTTCCGTAGTCTGTCCACTGCTCCAAAGACAAATAGTTCGGTCCAGAGTCCAGCTAGAGGATGATACGGGGCAGAGGATTGTCAATATATGCACACATACATTAAACACAGCAGGCCGGTGTGTATTGAGAAAAGACACGGACATCATGAAGACCATCAGAAGTCCAGTCAGACTCCATGGCCACATTGAGAGTCAAAAGAAGGGCTTGAAGGGTGTTCTATTTCTTTCCAAGAGACCTTGGCTACAGTATCTAAAAACAAATATGTTTTCTTTCATACACTTTTAATTTATACATTCAAAGGGTTTATGGATCTTTTCTTAACCAAACCACTGTATATATAGATGATCTTTAAAAAGGGGGGTGATCTTTATGGACACATGTACTATAAGTTCAGTTTTGGCAAGTTGATGCAATTCAAAAAAAACATTTATTATCTATTTTCTAAACAGAAAGATGGGCTCATCAACTGCCAAGAATCTCCACTTCCATCTTGACGGGCTCCAGCTGCCCTGCCTCAACACCACACCTGGGACAGGTGATGTAAGTGTTTGCAATACTGTGACTTTTGATACAGTAGTAGCAAAAAACATGTTGGCAGCCAATCCTATGAGGCTGGGTTGGCCACTCTCCACATAATGCGCACTCTTTCCACACCTTTTCTTCATCCCCTCCTCCATCCAAACAAGTACTTTCTCCTCTAAACAGGCCTGAATATATTATTGTCTTAATTTTTTTTGTGCTGATCAGTGGTACCAGGAAAATCAGGAACTCAGCAAAGCCATGCCAGAGCAGCTCACGGTTCATATACTGGTATGATATGTCCCTGGTTACATTGCTCTTGCTGAATACAGGTCGGCACCCCACAAGCCTTTCAGCCAGGATAGGGTGATGGCCTTTTCTGAGGAACGTGAGAAAATTGATGAGACTTGCGAGCTGGACGATACCAGACATAACGGACAAGCATTTGCGTAAACCTAGTTGGAAAAGTCCACTATTTCCTTCAGTTACATAGCCTCCTAAATTCAAGCCTAAACAATGCAGGATGCTGTGAGAGCGCTCCTGAAGCCAGCGGGGACCTGTTGTAAGCAAAGCCAGGCCAATCTTCTGCCTGGGGGACAGAGGTTTGTAGCCAACGGATGAAGAGAGGGTGCCGTGGTAGCGCAGAGTGAGTAAAGACTGGCCCACTGAAGCGCTGTTGTTATACAGGGTGAACCTCCAGAGGAGAAGATGAAGCAGTGCTCTCAGTTCTGGCTCCAGAGGTGTTAGCAATCCGGGGCGGCAGTGCTGGAAACACTGGGAGAACTGGGTCCACAACAGCTGTTCCAGGGATGAGTCCAGCTCCAGGGCATCAAGCTGGTTGATACGTAATACTGGGACCAATGGGTCGGTACTGGGTTCTGAATCCGTGCCTACAGCCTCTGCTCTCTGGTCGTCTTCACTATTCGAACCTGCTGGGTAAAATGGAATAAATGAGCCATTAGCCATTTATGCCAAAATCAAGCTTCCCTCAGCATGGATGATTTCATTTAGAACACGATTCTTGTATAATGTGATCCTACACTTAATTGTATGCAAACACAGAAAACGCTGACATCTGTTTTTTAATTAAGTGTAAAAGGGTACTTACGACTGTTGGTGATAGATTCTAAACCTTCAAATTAAAACTGCCAATAACTTCAGCACAGAAACCATCCATTCGTGAGCACCACCATTAGAAAACTCCATGGTATATGTATTTAAGTCATGGATATTTGGAAAAATAGGTATCTATACAAAAGGCACAGACTGTTTAAGGACAACTTGGTTCAGGGGAGAAATAGGGACCCTTGAGGTGAGGCCCATCTTATTAGGAAGGTTAGTTTTTCTTTATACATAGAAACGGAAATCACTTTTCACATGTAAAACCCATCCTTAATGCAACCTTTGAGCTGTGCAATGGAGAGGAGCAGGGGGTCTTAGACTGCTCTCTCCGGTTTACACACACACACACACACACACACACAGAAGCCCTAGAGTTTCTAGTCCCTGCTCCTTCTGGAGATAGGGGGTGTGTGTACAAATCACATCACTAGGGATTAGGCTAACGGCACAGTCTCTGGTACACCGTAAACATCTGCCAAATGTGGAACAATCTTCCACCCACTAGATTCGACTCCATATGGGATCTCACCATTGTGACGTCTTGACTATTTTGCACTGCATATGTGACAAAAACTACACTCGGTTCCACAGTTTTATCTGCCCTTTCCTCAAATGAAGTGCTTAGGAAGTGGGAGACTAACTAACTGGAAGAGAGACGGAGCAAAAGGGCCACAGAGAGGGAGAGAGACAGACAGGCCTTTTTGACAGTAGCTTTTGTGTATCGCCGAACAGGATTTGTCACGAGGCTTTAAGAGAGATTTCAGGCGGGTAAATATGGCAGTTTTGACAGAAGGAGAGAGCGATGACGGTCACTTTAGACATCTCTTGAGGAGGTGAAAAAACATTTCTAATATTTAGTGCCAGTGCTTGGGTTTATTGTGGTGCACACGACCATCTGTGTATTCATGATGTTTCAATAGACTCAGGATACACCGTCCAACTAAGTTAGAATTAGCAAATGAATGAAAAAAGAGTGAATTCACGCTTAAGTAAGCAGGTGTGACAAATTCATTGAGTTTCATTTGAAATGCTGCCATGTTATTTGACTGGAACCTCGCCTGTGACGGAAGAAAAGTTTGGATTTAAAAAAAAAAAAGAGGGAGAATGGGGAAGAGGTAGTCTGAATGTGTGTCCTAACCAATAAACAGGCTCTATTTGTTTAGTTTAATCTGAAAGTTTTTCCTTGATTTTGAGAAAATGTGCAGATTATGTGCCAGCATTTGCAACTATTTATGTATGTCAAGGCTTGCCTTGATCTATGCAGAGCTCTAATACAGAGCTAAGTTAATCTATCAGTCCAGAGCCACACAAACGCACACCCTTGCACACACAAGCAGACACACAGGTGGTGAAAATCCCCGTCAAAGCAGCAGCACTCTTGGGAGAGTAAACCCAGCCGAGTCCAATATTCTTTTCAAAGCCTTTTATCGAGCAGTTTACAAGTTATGAATGAATATGTTTTATTTGGGGAAACACTGTATTGACAGCCACCTATCAATAGTAATGTGACTATTGTCAAGGATCTGTCAATATTAATGTAATTATGATGTAGAGGGATCAAAGGGATACCGGAGTCGGGGGCCAAGTTACATCTCCTGCCCACTGCCATATCAATAGCTGGGATTGTTATTGACAGCTTCCCTTCAGACTTGCAGTACTTGCCAAATATATAACAAGGAGACACTTTGGTCAATGCAAGGCTGCCTATAAAAATTAAGCATTTGAATTTACAGGGCTTTTACTGTGGACAGCTAGAAATCCATGATTCTTGTGTAATAGTCAGAATTCACACACTATGTCAGAATACTGACAGGGCGGGACACAAAGGCATTTGGACATAGAAAAGTACAACGATCTGTGCAGAAAGACTCTTATGTACTCACTTGCCTATAGAAAACACACATGTACGCTTGCTGTGATCTATTAACTTGATAAGTCTCTTGTGGGTCAGTCAGCCAACCAATCGATCCAGACACAAAATGCCCTCCTTTGGAGAGTTGAGTTTGTCTGACAAACAACTGAGTCAGAAGGCCAGTTACAGGAGGTCACAGAAAGAGAAATCACCTGGAGAATCCAAGGTTTACTTTTCTATCAGGTTTGTGTTTAAAAAAAAAATCATCCTGGGAATATTAGAAAGTATTTTGATTTCCATCAGATGAGAGTTATTCCCTTCTTTCCCTCAGGTGCTTGCACGGGCAAAGATAGTGCACTGACTCAAGGCTGACTGACATAGCTCACAGTCAACAACAATAACAATATCCAATCAAAGAGGGAACAAACTGCAACGTTGCTTGAAGCAAAAGGGGCTATAACCAGCCATGAAGCAATGCAGGCATAGAGAACATTAGACTGACGCCTCAGAGCTGCATCCAATCGTATGAACCTAGACAGAGCGGGATGCAATGACAGTCACCCGACAGAAAGACAAATAGACAAGGGGACTGATAAAAAAGACGGACACGTCAGACAACACGTCATGAAACCCCCAGCTGGGTGCTCTGAGCTACAGTCTACTGATACAGTGTAGGGGGAAAACTGGGGGCAAAGATATCCAAGGAGAAAAAAGAGAAAGGGGGGGAAACAGATAAGCACAAACCTCCCGAGGAGCTGACCTTGAAACTGACGGTCACAATAAAGGAGGAGGGAACATTCCTGAAGCATACAAGCCTCTGCCATACTGAGGTGTAGGCAACCAGGGAATAGCTTATAGACAGAGGAAAGCTGCACTTTTTTCTTGACCTTGGCTTTGGTGTCTGGGGAGGGGATGAGGGTGTTTACAACAGGGAACTAAAGACTGAGGGATGCTGGGAATGTGGAGTATCTTTAGGGGATTGCATTTTCTTTTTTCTGTGGCGGACAAGTGCTCTGATGCTGCTTACAAGGCTATCATTTCATGCCAGTTGAAAAATCTGTGGCCAAAAAGTCTCGATTTAGCTCCTGGCAAAGTCTAGCGCTGAAATTCCTAAACTGTTAGCAATGGTTGTAAGCATAATATATCTGGTGGGAAAAAAAGCATTAACGTTCATTTGACTTTCGATGATTATTGTGCTGAGAATCAGACAGAATATTGGCAAAGAATGCTGGGTAACAACTTCTCATTCATATGCTCATGTAAATTAATTTGTGTAAAAGCTCTGGTGAATAAAACCCCTATTTCGTCAACCACTGCAACATTGCTCCCCCAACACACACACACACATTTTATTGCCCTTCTTTCACCAGGAATGAGTGCTGGCCTATTAGCCAAGGTCTGCTAATGTCTTCGCTATGAAAACGGATGAGAATGTCAGATTTAGAACTTTTAAGAGAGTGATGTCATACAGCAGACCACGGGCATTATGGGGACGCTAAGATTACCCAGGCGGTAACCAGACTAATTGTTATGAGCCTGTTTCATGAAAAATGAATGTGCACAAATGCACACAGGAGTCTTTAGGCTGTGTGCATGCGTGTGTGCGCGTGCGCGCATGTGTATGGGTGGGTCTATATGTGCGTGTGTCACACACTAATTCTTTATCAAGGCTCTACTCTTTCTCTAATCACCCAAGACTCCTCTAAGCCACAGGGTAAAGGCCAAATTAATGCTTGAACACAGACACAAAAAATAAAATAAAATACGCATCAGTTGGAGCAGCACATCTGACCCACAAAAAATGAGCTCTGTTTAATCTAGTTTGCTCAGAAGGTAAATTATTTAAGAGAATTAATTGATTTCATGAGTATGAAGGTTGAATACGCTAAGGCTGTATGAGTAATAAGTACATGAGTTTTGAGAAAAAAAGAAAAATGAAACAACCTAAAAAGTCATGAAACATTTAGAGGGCAAAAATGGCAGAACGAATATGGAATGAAAACTGGAAAACGATCATGTTCTTTGTTAACGGTCAATGAGAGGGCACTGAGACCCACTGTCATGCAAATAGAAATTTTTGAATGCTATCTGTGTGACAAATTTGTGAGGGAGAGAACATTTTGTAGTGAGGGAATGTTGCCTTTGTCACTAAAATATTTGCGAATGTAATAGCCAGTAGGGGAAAATACTTGGATGGGGATTGCTATAATTATCAGATCCACAGTAGAGATAATACTAATGTATTTGAAGACAGTTGGGAAACCTGATTGCTGATGATATGAATTTTTTTCATCAAGGCAATACTGTACTTTGCAAGTATAAGTTTGCAAATTAAATGTCTTGTGTCCAAAACTCAGACAATTTTTTTCTACTATCAATACACAATCTAGCCATATTCATTGAAAATACAAGAAAGTGAGAAAAGTGACCAATGATTTGGTATGTTTCGAGAATATCATTTAATTCAAATGTATTATACTGTTACTGGCTAACTTTTATAAGTATCTGACATGGTTTCTGTTGAATGGAAAATGTTGGTTACTGAGATTAAAGAGAAGAGAGAAAAGGATATTAATAAATTCACATAATAAAATAGAATTGTTCCAGAAAAGACACTCATAATATTTGTTTATATAAGTATCTATGATGTAATGGCCTCCATATCTCCATACAAATATAGTATTGTCGGAATAGCTGGTTGAAAAAAAAAGGCCACAATATTTTCAATTCTATTTATTACAATTATTTTGGCTTAGTAGACCCCTTCTACATCGCTAATAATTTAAACTCAATTTGCATTCTATATAATGCTCCATCTATATAATCTTATGACCTCAGAGCGCAAAAATTATGAATAGTTTGATGTCCAAAAGCTAATACATTTGACTCTCCTAAATATTCCTTAAGCAGTAGGTTGTGTTATTAGTGAGACCCAGTCTTATCATAGGTATCATAATACTTTGTAATCTGCCATACAGATGATTTTTTTTTTTTACATTTTTATAATTGAATGTTTTTCCTGAATAGTGTAACTTTGTGCAGGTAACATTCAATGGAGGGACAGAACGGAGTGGGGACAAGAATATTGAAAGAATATACTAGAGAAATGCTATGCAGAATGAAGCATTGTGGATAAAATTGCAGCCCCAATTAAAAGTCAGATTCTTTGCTTTGTGACAAAATTGCTTTCAATAAGGTTCACTTAATTTTTCAATCAAGTCAAAATATTTTATTCTGATTTGGGTCCTATATTGTCCCCTTGAAAAAAATACTGATGTTATGCTCTGATGTTAATGGTTGCAACACAAGTATAAACTCTGAGAAAACGCAGTCTGTACATATATTTGGACATGTTAAGATGAAAACTGACAAAAAGGTGGTTAAATACACAAAAAATGAAACCAGTTCCTATTCACATATCCTAATCAAGGTCCATCCCAGTTCACCATGATATGACGCTGATTTGACTCTGTGAACCACTAATATAAATAAGATAATCAGTAAAGTATGCTATTGCACTTCAGCAGCAGGAAGTTCATGGCCTCTATATTACTGCTGAAGAGAGAAGAAAAAATAAGAGTGAACTGAAAAAAAAAAAACACACCACTTATTCATATTCACGCACGCACGCACGCACGCGCGCGCGCACACACACACACACACACACACACAGGGCTATGCTATACTGTACTATACTATACTATATGACTTTTACAATGATCAGAAAAGTTAATTTCAATTGTTGTCTTGTGACATCACAGCCCAGTTTATCTTGAGCAAAAGTTATTACTTAAGTGTTAAGACCTTGGGGCTTGAGCCAATATATCAATCAAATTGCAATCACCCCTTAAAATGCCATTTTTTGTGCTGGTGCCCGTCATTCTTTAACAACAACAAAAACCAAATCTGCTCCATTTTTATAATAAGGCAAGAGCATTATTTGATAATCGCAGTGAGGATTAGGTTTTGCCACAGTGTGTGAGAGCAGTGCAGTCAGAGCCACTGGGAAAGGGAGATATAACCACGGGATAGATAAGAGTTGAGAAGTGATGGTTGGGGATGAAGAAAATGAAGTCAGGAGACGCTTCAAAATCAATAAGATCAACTTTGCCTTGAATCTCAATGTGGAGGGGTTTGATCCCTGACACTGATTATTTAAGGGAATAATGGAATTATATGGAGAAGTGTCAAACAGTCTTGAAGTAACAGTCACCTCAAGTTGAGGTAGTGAATACTGTTTACGTGAACGTGAGTTCAAACTACTCTTCGTTGTTGAAAGCCATCGATAATCAAATATTTTTCACCTGTTAATAAAAGATAAAACAGGGTGACAAGGATTGATTGAGATAACATTGTAAGTGTCACCGCGGATATTAACGCACAATAATCGAAAAAAAACACGATCAAGTGAAAAGAGTCAAACATATGTCGTGCCGGTGAAAGAATATGGGGAATAAGGGGAATAATGATTAAATTCGACGTCGGTAAGTAAAGGACAATATGGCTAAAGAAAATATAAGCTTATTGGGATATTGAATAACTGAATCGCTCCTTAACAATAGTATCGATTATATTTACCCATTTTAAACAGAAGGGAGGCCAACTCAACGGTGTACAGGCACTGCAGTCCATACGTCCTGTCAGGACGAAAACAACGCTGCATTTCCGGTTTGCAAGGACTGAACCCGCCTTCGATTGGATATTGACCAATCAGGCAAAGGAACGTTCGAAAAAGGATGAGCTACTTGAATGTAGCCAATCATATCACGTATCGCCGAACGAGCGGCAAACTGCAAGAGGAAGCGCCGGTCCGTCTCTCCAGCGCCCGCTCCATGCTGTTGTGACGACCTGGTGACAAAATTGTCGGTGAAACCACGGTGATCCTCAGAAAGAAAAGACGACGTCCAGCAGAAACTCCAAATGTAGGAAATCTGTCGTGCAGCCGGTTAAAGCATGTATCAGTATCATTTTTATTATTATTATTGTTATCGGCAGGGCAGGTTACAACGGATGATTCGGAGTGTCAATTTTGCAATTTCTGACAGGAATTTAATTTCACTGACATCTCAGAAATTTGATCAGAGCCGCAGTGATTAAAGGGTCCGAGGTAATGAGCCGGCAGCTTAGAGCTCAGGGACCGAAACAAAGAGCATTAAAAAGCTTCTCCAGTTCAAACGACTATACGAGAAAAGGTTGAGGTGCCTGGAGCTGAACATCACCGTCAACAGAGAAATTATGCTGCAGGTGAGTGTGATAGGTAAGATACGGCAATATGCAGCATGCTCAGAAAGATTCTCAGGAGCAGAAGAGTTTTTTACTGGAGTTAAATGAACATATTTTAGATCATTAAATGTTTAAGCTGAGCTTTAACCCCATCCTGGATACATTTTCTTTAAATCTCTTATTCAGGAAAACTAGCTAAGCAACTTCAAGTCTTGGACGCGTCTTGTTAAAAATCCTTTAAAATGAATATTTTTGTAAGATAAATAGCAAACAAACCAAAAAAAAAAAAAAAATACTGCCAGATCTTAAGCTCCCAGGTCTCTGGTTTATCTCCGATTTTATGGTAACAACTGTTTTCATTAGGTTATCAATATCATTTATCCAATCAATATCAAAGAACATCCTGTTCACTGTGACATGGTGATCAGGAGATGACCTCTGTTCTGTCAGACAAATGACAGGAGGAAGCAAAGGGGTGCTTTCATAAAGCCACAGCACTTGTAACAGGTGGCAAATTGCATTATGTTTCCATCTGAGCGGCTGAGATAGGCAACATAGATCCACACTCATATTTAAAAAAAGAGAGGTTTCTAATCATCGGGATTGTCATGTGACATCATTTAGCTACTGAATGTAGTCTGTGTGAGCCAGGCTGTGCATCAAAGCAAGTGTAACAAGGTTTCAGAGATGGGTTTCGGTCAGCCTGTCCCATTCGAGGAACGGCTTAACAAGGTTATGTGTTTACAACCCAGGAGCTCCCAAGTCCAAAAGGTTGATGTGGACAGTTAATCATAAAGCCTGGCCATCGAAAACAAAGCACCCATTCATCCTTTCACTCATTCTGTTTGTAATTTTTGTTATCCCAACATTGAAGAATTTACATACAACTTGTTGCTTTTGGCGAGTGGGCTATGAATACGACTTTACATATGTCCAATTTCATATCTTTAAAATGAAACTTTGGGACAAGTTTGTGATCTTAAATGCTGTCACATGTACTATCACTGAGAAGTTTTTCTCCCCAAAGCTACTCATCAGTGTTACATTGTGTACCTTTTTGGCTTAAGGGAACAGTCAGTTATCAACTCAGGCTTGCAGGTTCTCCTGCAAGGCATGAGGAGTCTGAAATTCAGTGGCATCTCTCATTTGAGCAAAAATCACATGATTCTACACGTCATCTAGCTATCTGGATATCCCTTCAAAAAGTAACATGCGCCATATTTTCTTTAGATTGTTTATGTTTAAAGAACAATATATAGAATTAAAACAATTTTCAGTGGAAAAAAAGCAGTCAACATCCTGAAGGCTATCCTGCTCCACATGCCTTGCACTATAGTAAATACTGCAGGACAAAATTAGTAAAATGCATGTCAAACCTCAAACTACCACAATGAAGTCTTTAGATATTTGTACGTAAGCTTTCCAGGTACACCAAAGTTTTCCTTTGTGGGAGCAGAGCGACACACTTCAGATTGTGAAATGTATGTAAGGTTTAAAAAATCTTTTCAAAAACATGTCTACCCAATTGGATAGCTGGTGAAAATAAATGTGATGATGAAATATTTCAGCATATATTACCCCCAGCATTGATGTCCGCAAACAGTCCTGTAGTAGAGACAGTCCCTGTTAAAAGTCTACTTTGATATAAAAAATGTTTAGAACAAGAAAATGAAAGTCATATGAACTAATGTGACATGAATAATATATGCCAGTTTGATTATAAATTTGAAATATGGACCCATCTGAAGAGTGAAGAGGGGTTGTTTGCTGTACTCACCCATTAGAAACAAATGTATGAAGTTGTCAAAACAAGGCTCAAATTTCCAGCCGAAAATCTGCAAATACCTAACAGACAAGCAAATAAAGAGACAAAAAAAAGACAAAAACTTTGTTCAACTTTGTCTGACTGTAATCAACATAGGGTTGGTATTCGATGGGTAAAGAAACATATAACATTTTTTTATTTTATCACCGCTAATATCAGCTAGTGAATAGTTAATTCCACGAAAGACACCTTTAACAGTAAAATTAATGAAGACCCATAGGAACTCTCTTTACTTGGACATGCACCCAGCTCATCATTATTTATGTTTAATTCTGTAATTCTTTGTTGTACTAACTGTTAAAGTGAATTGTTGGGAGTGAAATATTCTTTTCCTGAAAGAAAAGTAGCTAAGTAAATTCCTCTTAAAATTGAAATTTGGGTCTGTGTAATCCAACACCACATATGATTTGGTAGAAGTGAAAAGTTGTTTATAAAACACAGCTATGAAGACATTGTCCCTGATTTGATCTAATGACCCTATGGTATTTTCCATATTAGCTACAACTTTTTCACCAATACATCGTTCTTGTGCATTTTGCACAGAACAAAGTAATTATGGCCTATTAATGCAGAAAAATCCCTTTTATTATAGGGAATGCTAGAGGGCTGTTCGATGTCCTCTCTTCATTGGTCACAAAGGTCATTGAACGACAATGCTCTGTATTCCTTAACATCGAAAGGTTTCCATTTGAACTTTCATCAATTTAAAACTTCATTTTCTTCAGTGACATTGTGGGATCTTGGAAGTTTTTCTTCCATGTGTTGTACTCAGATGCCTTTGCAGAAAAGCCTTTGCAATGTATATGTACCTTACAAAGTGGCAAAATACATGCCAACATGCTAGAATAGCAAAGACCTTGATTTTTAGATGTTATTACCAGTAAAGGAATTTGACCAATTTCCAACTTGACCAATCTCCCTCTTGAAGATTAACCAATGCAGCTTCTGGAACAAGTGAGAACTGACTTTCAGTGGCATTTTCAGAGATGATGAGAGACCTTCAGTCCATTCAGTAGCACAAGTTCGTTATCTTATTGATCAACAAACATCTTCTCCTTGCAGCCTTAGAGACACAGTACGACGGATCGTTATAATTTCTCCCCATTCAGTTGACCCATCGCGCTAGCCTTTGACTCTCCATTTTCGCCCTTCTTAAATGACGCTCTGACTATCTGTTTATGTTGCTTTGTGAGTATTCAGAGTCAAGATTGATAAACAAATACAAACAAATGGACTTACTCACTCAACAGTCTATTAGGGCAGTCAAGGGACAACAGTATATTTCTGCTCTGATGTCCATAATGTGAAATCTAATCAAATGAAGAGCATTTAGAGCTACTTATGGACCTTTCCACCATGTAAACAATGCAATGACTTCTGTAATAGGAGCTTGGTTAACATCTGATTAAATCGTAGTGTATGGTCTTTTTGATGCACAATAGGGATGAACTGTAATGGACACTAAACAGAGTTTGTTTTGTGGTCATTATATCATGAAATCCAAGTCTAGTATCATGTACTGTAGACTGCTGTAATTGGTGTATTGTCTTTTTAACATTTTTAAATCTGTGACAAATGTGTGGCAAATGTCTTCCGTGTTTTATAACAAAAATGTAAAACCAAAAGGTTTCAATATTTTTTTTATTTTATTTTTTTCTCCAAATAGAAATGAGCTCTTCTCCTTTTGGAATTTTTGTTAGTGTTCGGATGATGACTTCCAGTACTTCTGGCTACCGTGCGAGTATCATTTTCACTGTCTTCCCTGCCCGCCAACAGGTGAAGAAACATAAGACTCATTATGAACACAGAGGGGTTTTTAGAAAACAGAGCTAATTTTGATTTTATAAGATACTGTGGTTTATATTCTTGTTAAACAATTTTTGCAGGAATGTTTGTTTTTTACTGTCAGAGGCATAGGTCCAATTGAAGAACAACCGGGAGTGGGAAGGGATTCAGTAGCTTGGTCAAAGACATCTTTACTTACTAAACAGACTGTAAGTCTTAAAACTATCGAATTGGTAAATGACAAAATGATTAACCGCTTTGTGATAGCCATCCATCCAGTATCCAGTATCCTTCTCAGGGTCATGGTGAATGTTGGAGCCTATCCCAACTGCCATCAGGTCTCAATCACACATCTGGGCATTCACTCATCTTTCCCAATTAAGCTGCTGAATCTTTTTGGTGGGAGGAAGCAACATGCAAACATATGAACTCCAGACAGAATCCTGTCAATATCAGTCTTTCGTGTTGTGAAGCAGAATTGCTAACCACTGCACAGGGTGCTGCACTTAAAACATGGATATACTAATTCTACTCTATTATTTTGCCATGCTATATTTGCAGACTAATATTGCAACATTAGTTAGAGTTTCAGTAACTCAGTCCATTTTCTTTATAGGTGTACTTTCTTCAACACAAGAACAATGTTAGAAACAATCCTTAATTCTTGGATAACTTCTTTAATTGATTACTACTTACTATTTTGTTTGTTGTGTATAAGAGCTGTTAGAGTGATAATCACATCTCGTGATTATCAATTACAATAAAGGAAAAAGTGTAAATAAATTTTGAACTATATATTGGATTTATGACCTGATTGGACCTGGCTATTTTCCAGCCTGCGGGCCACATCCGGTCCGTATTGCTTTTTTGTCCGGCCCGCCAAACTATTTTCTTTGAATATTTGTCTAGTATTTTCAATCAACATTGAATTTAGAAACTCCTTATTTTTTCCTTGTTTCATTTTGTACGGATGATTACATACAAAATAATGTCTACATTTATATGATCATCAATGATTTTAAAGTTGATATGGCCCGTCAGCCAAAATAATTGCCCACCCCCTGACCTATATAGTCAAAAGTTTTGTTGAGCAGGGTAGTGCTTACTGACACAGCAGCTTCCCTAGGTCACTTTGTAAACAGCTTCGAGATTGCCTTTAAGATACAAGCTATCGGTATCTGCTAGAAATAGAAAGAGCGAAAAGGAAATATTGAGCATTATGAAGCCTCCCATTACTCCAGTGGCATACCACATCACCTAAATGGATGCTTCCCATTAAGAGAGAAAATTCTGCAGGTAGCTTGACAAGGAGCAGATGATGGAGAAACTGAGATCCTGACTCTCCTCCTCACTGTTGTATGCTGTATAGATAACAAAATGGAACCACTAGCCTTCTGAGGTCAACCCAGCATGACATGATGGAATGTTGTGCTTTTGTGTGTAGGGAAACATAGCTTAATTACTGCATATTTGACTTTGCCATTCAGCTAAGCCCCCTAACATCTCATAGATCAGACTGTATTGTGGGGGTTTCAGACTTGCTGCTTCAGTGTGTTGTGTGTGTGTGTGGGGTCTACACCAACAATGCTTGGTGTAATTTTTTTTATACAAAATTTAATAATGCTAATAACTGAATAAACTACCGGTATAACATTTTAGCAAGGAGACAACCCCACCATTTAATTTAGAAAAAAAAAAAAAAATCTTTGACCAGCCAGTCTATGGCATGACGTCAAACCAGCATCCTTATTTGAGTTGGAATTCTAGCCTGAGGGAACTGTGTACACAAATGGTTTTGGTCCATCAGTCCCTAATAATGTAGTATCTCTCAATGACTTTGTCAAGCCTTCAAACAGCAGAGGGGTATGTGCACTTGCTCTGATAGCAGAGATGTGTCCGATAAGAATTCACATAGCTCACAGCTGGTTGGACAGACAACTAAAATGTTGGTCTCTTTTCCCTTATTTTTAGTAGTCTGGTTTGTTGTTAAAATGTATATTTCTCCTCTTTCAGCCTCTTACGTGTCCTCTTAAGTTATTTTTTTTTTTACATTTACAGATGCATTCTTGATGAATCAGAGTATGCTTTTGTCTGTTGGATACATGTTATAATTCCCTGGGTTTGGCCTCCTGCCTGTCGGCCAGTATGATGCCTTGTGAAAGGCCTAAGGGGGATCAGAGCAGATCAGTAAGGATCATTTGGGATCTCTGGCCCTCACTTTGATCCAATCATCCTATCCTTTCATCATTCCTATACAATTTTCAAATTATTACCATGCCAGGCAAAGTAAAAAGACACATTTTGGTAAACACATTTTTCAGATTCTGTGCCTACATAAGAGATGTGTGGCATTCCATTGTATTGCAGCCTTGGAAGTATCCCATTCAGCTCTTCCCAGCCTCTTGTGTTTACAGAGGAGCAGGTTAACAAATTCATCTCATATTTGAGTCTAAGAATAGAACATTGACAATTGACAGTTGCAATGGGTTTAGTTTTTTTTTTTTGCATCCATAACCTTCGGTACAATACGGATTTTAGTACATGGTGAAAGACAAACCTCTTCCACTATTGGTTAATGCTGAGCATTGCCTCGAAATCACTGTCCTATTTTATGGGCACTCCCACCTATCAGTTTTTCAATACACAGTACATTATAATAAAAACAGCTACTTTTCAAAGTAGCCACATGTTGCAGAGAGACTGCCATAGAAAGTAGTTAGAGGACAAACATGTGAAAACACAGTAATGCTCTCAAACCATGTCATAATTCCAAGCTATTACCAAAGACCCCTTTATTTATGTGTTTGCCATTTGTCAGGAACGATGCAAAAGCATTCAAAAGCATGAATAACATACAGAGGCATGGCTATAGGAGTTCCCAAAGTACATCCTAAATTCTGTCTCGGGTTATCATTTATTAAATTAAACTATGAATCTTTTTGAAAACAGTTATCGGTATGTATAATGGCTTCATTGAAGTGGCAGTTAACATAAAAATTACAGCACTGACACCTTGTTATAATCAAATCCATGAATAAATGCAAATGTACATGAATGAAATGGAACTCTGTGTGTGTGTGTGTGCGTGCGTGTGTGTGTGTGTGTGCGTGCGTGCGTGCGCGCGTGTAAGCCCACAAACAAAGTCCCTGATTAGTGTTCATTGTTTTCAGATTTCATTTTGACTCATCTAGTGTTTGTATTGACATTAAGTGGTTTCAGATTACATAATAACCTTATTTTGGTAGACAGGGAGCTCAAAAAAATGTTCCTTTCACTGCAAATTACAACTGACTGAAAGTAGTTTTTCACTGGGCCACTTCACAGTTGCCATTTGCTGATCCTTTTGTGATTATTCTGTTAGTCTGTATTTTAGTGACGGATGGACAAAGCACAGTTGGAGCCAGGTTATTTACACATTTAAAAATCAATTTAACAAAGCAAACCGTGATGAAGCTGTCAAAACTAAGCAGTTTATACTTTTTCTAGAATTATACAGCCGCGCCACTTAATTTGTATTTGAGTCATTATTTTCACTGCTTGTTTATTTATGGATGGAAGCAGGTTTGACAGCAGACTGTGAAGGGTGGCATGATACTGTAACACAGTAGTGTATATGTGAGAATATAATTGCATACATGGAAAATTTAGATGTCTAAAAGGCTATGCTCGCTTTCCTGCTCTTTTGCCCTGCAGACTTGTAGACTGGCTTCCATGTTGTCAAATACATGGTTCCCAATGATGCTAAAAATATAAAGTCATCAAATTATGTTCAAGACAGCGTATCACTTAGTATGGCCAAAATCAAAATGGACATAATTATTAGTTGTATAGGAGGAGTAATTATTGTAAATATAGACTTATATTTTGGCACTTTGTGTAGATAAGAGATCGGCATGGTACATTTGAAGTTTCATCAGAGTGACACTTTTTTTAAGCAATTCAGAATCCAAACCTAATGTATTGATTCGGCTTTGGGTATCTTAATTTTATAATCATTTCACCTTCCATCCCTTGGCCAAGTGTCTCAGAATAATAGAAACATGAAGTATCAAACCTGTGGAGCCTTGAATAGTTCATTTGTTTTCGAAGCATGTTCCCTGACAGTATGTAATGAGCACATATGACCTCGCATTTTCTCTAATGGCAGTGTCAATCAATCCATTTCATTCAACTTCATTTATGACGGAAACAGCTTGACCAAATTCCTTCAGATTTCATATAAGTCAGATATATTATACTTTGGTCACTATATTTTTCAGGCCCTTGAAGATAAGATAATCTTCATTGGGTTTGCTGGCCAGCAGCTTTGTTTTCAAGATCCCTTTTTTACAACCTGTACCATTCTTTAACCATGGGTAAAGAGACTCCTCTTCACTTAACTTTTAAGATTACAACTTATTTTTGAGTTTAACAATAGTAATCATGATCATTGCTTTGCCAAAACATTCTTTCAGAGAATGTATTTTGTCTTGAAATGTTATACTTTGGAAAGAACTAATTTCCTGATATTTCCTTTTATTAATATTCTTAGATATAATCTTTAGTGGGTGTCTGACAATCAGAGTCTTGTTAATGTCAGAAAGGCCTGTTATTAAATCATGTGTCCTTGTGACTTGTGCTGCTCTGTTTGAGCAGACCAGGTCAATTGTGGTTATGTGATTTTTGTGTTACCCTTTATATGCAGTTGAGAATGTTCAGACAATGTTGTTTTCAACCTTTGCAGTCATTGCTGTCTCAATGGATTATTTTAATATCTACCTCATGAGAAATTCAGAGGAAAAAAACGTTGACCGTTTGAACCATTCATTATCAAATAAGAGGTCATGTGACCGTGGGCAGTACAGAGCAATATTTAATATTTCATCTTTGGGAACAAAACTACATCAAAAACTAAACATTCCAAAACTTCCACTAGTTTAAGTTCATTACATTTCAGTGGGTCTCGGGTTTGATTCAGCAACAGAAAATCTTGTTGGCTAATGAGGTTCTGAAAAGTAACAATCAAAGCAAAAATGCATTGCACGCTCTGATGAGCAAATATTTTGGGAAAAATGTTCACCTGATTTGCCAACGTTCTGCATACATGCTCGCTGTCATCTGGCAATAGTTTTAAATTAGTCCTGGTAAACAGTTATAACCTTGTCATATTTAGCAAATTGAGCAATGGAATTATACTTACAAGGTGGGAGGCAAATTTAGAACAAAATCCATGAAGAAAACCAGGCTTTGAGTGAAATATTTGCTGAAAGTTATAAACATGTTAGAAATATCCTGATGGTTATTTATTTAATAAAGCTGCATACAGAAATAGCTGTGCATGGACAGTTAATTATGTGTTACATCCAGTATAGACCCATTTTCACCCCAGTACAATGAGAGGAATTCATATATGATCGTTGTCACTGATAGAATTGCCTTGCTTTAACAGGTTTAGCTGGCCTTTTCTTTTCAAGCACATATAACAAAAAAGCTGTTGCTGACCCATTGTGGTAGTGTATGCCCTCCTCAAGAGAATGAGAATTTGGTAACTCAATTCAGGTATGCATTAAAATCAGTCTGAACTGAGTGACCTTTATTATTCTATGCGTCTCGCTCTTGCACACACCCACACATCTGTACATTTGCTTATGTAGCAGCTGCTCGGAGGAAGAGCGAGAGTGTGAGTGAGGGAAAAGAGCAAGGGAGGTCAGGGGGTTGCGTTGGTTGACTATGCTAATGTTGTTGTTAATGACTTTGCTGTGAGTGATAATTGATCATCTTCATTACCATATTAACTCTCCTGTCTGTACCTTTCCCAAGGCAGACCCTTGTCCCCCCAACACCGCAACACACTCATGCGCGCACACACACACACACACACACGCACACAAGCACACTTACAAACCCCACACACACATATGCACACTTTGCAGTAACGGGTGACCCTGTTTGATCCCTGGAATAATGAACTAATTAGCTTAATTAAAATCAATAGAGGTGCCAATAGTGGGTTAGACATTTCAGGGATGCTGTCTCTATCTGCAGTGGGATTCTGAAAGGGTGAGTTAGGGGAAGGACAGTGTGTGTGTGTGTGTGTGTGTGTGTGTGTGTGTGTGTGTGTGTGTGTGTGTGTGTGTGTGTGTGTGTGTGTGTGTGTGTGTGTGTGTGTGTGTGTGTGTGTGTGTGTGTGTGAAGGGGGGGTTAAACATGGGGAGTTGAAAAACGCCAAGACTTGAGGAAACAGAAGCGGGGATAGACAGGGGAGGAAGCACTTTGTTAACTAATAAATGTTTAAAGGTTAGAGAAGATAGAGAGATGAAAGAGAGTGACAAGTGTTGATTTAAAATATGGTAAAATGCAAGACATAAAATTGGAAAATGAGTAGACGGAGATGAAGACAAGGAAATTCAATGGCAAAAATATCAGAGGGAAAAGGGGAAACTAAATGAAAGGGAGAGAGTCAAAGAGAGAGCCTGAAAGAGGTTCCTAATGCTGATTTATGACTACTTGACAGTCCTTAGCTGGAATAAATGGCTTGTGGGAGTGGCTGCAGCATTACTCCCTGTACAGGATACTAAGTGCATTGTAAGGTCAGCCATAAGGCCAAACTTACATATGTAGTGCTCTGCCCTTGTAAACCTTTGTTAATATATCTGCCACAGAATAGAGTTGTAACCAGCCCATCTTAAACACTGGAAATGTTGTTTGCTCCCAAACTGTATGGTAATTATTTTCAAAGCAGGGATATTTTGCTAACTATATTTGATGTCAAGTGTGATCTAAACATTGCTGCAATATCCTGGGAATTTTATCTGGAAAACTGTTTTTAAATGGCAAAGTAATTTCATTACTGGGTTTCATTATGAAGAAAAATGAACTATCAAAAAAAACAGTTTCAGCTTTCAAAACATGCTAATTTGCTCTCGCTATGTCTCATATTGGATAAAATCAGTTTGGTCACAAAATATAAAGATTAGCCACCGGAATTTTCTGTTCAAAACCAGAGACTACTAATTCATTTTATCTTACAAATCGTACAAACAACTGTAAAAAGGTCAACAGATAGATTAATAATGCAGAGAATAAGGTTTAAGCCAAACAGCTTCAATTGCACAGTATTTTTGTGAAATGTCTCACAGACTGAATCTACGAACTTAAGATCAACATAAAAGGACGACAACACACATTTGCAGTGAATAAAAAGTCATTGTCCTCTAATTCACAGAGGCAAGAAAGTTTGTTGTGCAAATGTTTCGCATTACTAATAAGGCAGGCAAACATCTGCCCTTGTGGATTTGATATTCCCTTACAAAGTAATAAGTGAAGTTTATACATTCTTCCAATTACTCTGAAGTGAATCAGTATGAGTTTATTTTATTTTTGACAACTGGTGCCAGTTGACTTTGAAACACTGATTTTGTGACTGCTCAAATCCCTTCATGACCATGCATCACTTTAAAAAATACAACTTCTTTTCTCCACTTCTTGAAGCATGGGATAACAAAGTATTTAAATGTGACAACACATGTAAAAGACTTGATTTATGCTGCATATTCATATCAGTGCACAAAGCAGATTTCAATTTCTACAAACAGTATAGAAAAGTCCCTTTTTGTAAGGCAGATGATCTTTTTTCCTCTAGCCTATCATCATAGTTGATTCAAGCTACACATGCATTGAGCTTACATTTGACAAAATTAAACTCCACATTGTTTTTGCATACAGTTACTTGAAAAATGATACCTTCGGTGAGAAGCTATGACCAGTCCCATCCAATCACTGTCAACATATCAACATATATCAACATATGTGTGGATTTTGTGTATATATACGTGTGTGTGTGTGTGTGTGTGTGTGTGTGTGTGTGTGTGTGTGTGTGTGTGTGTGTGTGTGTGTGTGTAAAACCTAGATATATGTATACATATATGTATACACATATATGTATATATATGTGTGTGTGTACACACACACATATATATGTATACATATATACACACATGTGTGTGTGTGTGTGTGTATGTATGTATATATGTGTATAAACACACACAAATGTGTGTGTATTCTGTAAAAAACACACACATATACATCAGCATCTTGGAGCCAGCAGTGAACTGGTAAGTCACTCATGTTCCTGCTTTTGTTTCTCCTCCTCGTTTTATTTCACTTGACCTAGCTCTAGATAAAAGGAATAGATGGGGTGGGGAAAATGGAATGATTGCATAAATGGATAGCTATTTTATGATACAAAAGCAACAAGAAAAGGGGAAGCGTGTGTGTGTGTGTGTGTGTGTGTGTGTGTGTGTGTGTGTGTGTGTGTGTGTGTGTGTGTGTGTGTGTGTGTGTGTGTGTGTGTGTGTGTGTGTGTGTGTGGTGGGGGCTTAGATGTGAAAGCGTGGGTGAGGGGCAAGTAGATGAGACAGGAGGAGACAAGAGAATGTGACAAGGTTGGATGCTGGTAACAAAGGAATATAAGGGGGAGAGTAGAGGAAAAAATGACGAACATTGACAGAGGAGGAGAACTAGTTCCATGAATGGCTGTAGCTGTCATATGTTTTCTTTGTTTTTCTCCATCTTATAGCGTAAGAAGTGGCGATTAGTGTTATTACCACCCTATATTACCAATCCCATCTTTTCTTGAAGTTTTTCTGCTAATATACTGCTTCATCTTGGTTTATTCCACTTTTTTGGTTGACCACCCTCTTTCTGGTGGTTTCTCGTGGTAACCACGGTTCCTCTACCCCAAATTTTATAGGTATCTGGTTTCAATAATTTATTTGATTGAATCTCAATAAACCTCCTTATATGTTGTTTTTGCTCACCCTTTATGTACAGGAAGTTGAAATGTGATTACTGTGGAAATGAGTCCTGCTATAGACAGAGTTTATTGCTTGTGTCTTTTCTGATTGTTTCCAAACCGAGCGAAAACAGAAACTGATATAATGCAACACCCATGTTATGGGTTTTCTATGCCTCCCCCATTGCTCTCACTTATGCTCTGTTGACTTTGGACATTACTTTAATAGTATATTTCCTTACTCCTCTTTAATGGTATTGTTTTATTATACATAAAGCACACAAAAACACACTAAACATATAAGCCCCACCTCTAACAAATGAGTTTACTGTGGCCATAACCTCCAGTGGTCATTATCATAGATTGAAGGCCTTTACATGAAGCTGAGACCACTGTTGATGGATTACTAAAGAAATGAACACACACGTGCACATGCACATACTCCGTGATCTGTAATGAGACCTTATCCTGGACACCCAGCACAGCTGCCTGTAAATTACAGCCGCCACTTTGCCATACATACTTAATCAGCTAATGCTGTTTTATTCCTTATTATTAATTTGCCCCTTTCTGATTTATCTGGAGTGCTCTGCATCACACCAATATTTTGTCTCTTTTACAGTTCAGAGAAGCTGTGCAAAAGAGGAAGGTCTGTGCTTATTCATGTACTTAGTGGATTGCATCTGTAATGAATGGACTAGATGCTTAGGCATACATAACACAGCCTACTACTTGCCTTAATAATGTAAGCAGGGCAAAACTGCCTTGAACCCAAGGGTGTATGAGGTTTCCATACAGAGTCATGCACGCATTTTCATATGTCATTGGAATACAATAAAATGAATAAATAAATAGATAAATAAAAAGGAGAGGGAAGGACTTTCTTTGTGTGGAGAATATAAAATGGGGGGGGGGGGCAGTAGTTTTGGTGACTAGGCTAATATGTGTAAGAGACTTAAATTTTAAACTTCTTATTTCTATTAATCAGTTGTAAAGCTGGTCCAATAAGAAGTTAAAGACAACATACACCTCCTTAAGGTGAAATGACTTGCCCTTGGATTAGTCTGAGGTGATCATTTCAAAGCAGAATGCAAAATAAGCTTTTTACTGACAGACATTAAGCTGCCTTTTTGTCTACCTTAACTCAATATTGGACTGAAGCTTATATTATTTTCATATATACTGCAGCCTGTGTTCTGCATACTTTTGTCTTTTCTTTTGTGCATACTTTGGTATACCACTACTTTATATGATGTACACACATGCTCTCTGTCTCTCTCCCCTCCCTCTTTCTCTCTCCCTCTCTCTCTCTCTCTCTCTCTCTCTCTCTCTCTCTCTCTCTCTCTCTCTCTCTCTCTCTCATGGCTATGTGTTGACCAGTGACTCATTGCTGTCAGTATTGATTTCCTTTTCCCAGAGTGACCCCTGTCTCCACAACGATAGAGTGGCCGATATTTCACCAGTAGTGCTTGGTCTCTCTCTCTCTCTCTCACTCTCTCTCACTCTCTTTCTATCATACTTCCCTCCCTCCCTTCGCTAACACTGTCTGTTATCTTTGTCTTTCTTTTCTGTCAACTGTGGATCGTAATTTTCTTTCTTATAACTAACTACAAAGATGTTCACTTTTATTTTTCTGTATGTATTCTTTGGTGGAGATTAACACTGATTAACACTTAAACACCTACTGCATATTTCTCTGCTGTACTCCATTAGTGTTTTTCAGCAAAAATGAGATGAAATAGGCAGGGCATTGATGGAGGGGTTCAGTTCAAGGATTTCTACTAAATCAGAGACTAAACCAAAGACAGGTAATACACTGAACATGACTGGATGTCCCATGGCTAGTTAAAATTCAGTATCGATAGCCCTTATGGCCACCACATTAAGCATATTTACAAAGGAAATATACAGTCTTGGTCCCTTTACAACATATGTACTGTTTACTATTTCCATAGAAAATACCCTAAATCAATAGCAAACAGCAGTTTTAGTATAAAATAGAACTTGGAGGTTGTGTATGCTGCTGTGTTGTAAAGAAGTGAGAGTCACATCCTTAACATGTTGCTTATGTGTGATACATTTCTTGTTCTTTTGTGTTCTCTTGTGTGGTTCTGTTCCAAACATCCACTGCAATCAAAAGCCAGGTAAACAGACACTTCCTAGAGATTACTGGACTGATTTTGGCATTCTTTTCCTGATTTGTGTGCAGTCAAGTCAAGAGAGGCTTTGTCAAATTGTGATTGTCCACGATATGACACACTGAGATTGCCCAGTCCAAGTTCAGACATGGAAAATCATAAAGACAGGAGGTTATAATGACTTTAGTCTACAAAGTGGTCTTTTTTCACAGCACATAGGAGTCCCTCTCTGTTGTTCAATTTTCAGTATTCATTTAGTGTTTCAGATGCATGATGCTGAGCGCTAAGGGGCTTTTAAAACTAATGCTCCAAAATACTGTAATGCAGAATATTGTAAAAAACTATTACAGCCTTGCAATTACAAGTAAGAATTTATAGATGTGGACATTTGTTCTGAACAATTCAAAAATATTTCAGAAGGGTGAGATATATGTACACAGTGCATAGGACCATTTGGTTTAATTTGTTATTTAATAACAATTCATCAATCACCTGAAACACCAATTAATATGTTTGATGACAGCTGAATCAGAAGGTTTAAATTATCAAGTCATCAGCAAACATGTTTTGGGAACCATCTCATATTTCATTTTATTCTGTATTTAATAGTGGCAGTTTTCTTTTTTTATTTCAGAGACTTGTCAAAAGATGTACTTGGAAATGAGAAAAATTAACATTCATTTTTACGTTATAATTGGAAATCACAAATTGTATTTTAGGTTGTTCCTCCTCTTTTCCAAGAAATTATCATCATTTTTCTACAGTGATTAAGAGGGAAATTTAGGGCAATCATTCGAGGTGAACACCTTTTGCGTCACAACATAACAGTGTACAACACCAGCTCATTCTGCACAGTTATTTTTCTTTATTGAGCTGCTCCATGGAAATAAGGACCAAAAATTGATAAGGGTGTTAAATTAGCTATGTTTAAAATGCCAGTTACATGAAAATAAAAAAATGAATGAAGAAAATTACAATAACTCCTTCTAAAGATCTCATCAAGGGCCTGTTCAATGTTTAGGCAGCAGGCTGTTTCCAGAGTGATCAAAAAGTGTATAATACTTTGTTCCTAAATGTCATTGCAGCAGGTCACACACTTCTTAAATGACCACGTATCACTGTATATCACAGTTAGAGGTGATTGATTTAAGTCTAGAGACATTGATTTGTAACAATAGTTTCAATGGTTTATAACATTAATGCATTTTGTTATCTATTTCTTTAGTTTTCATATTTGGTCATGAAGAATCAGGGGCTAAGTAATGCCTACACAAATAACTGAGGTGAATTTCTTTGGTCTTCCCTTGCTGATTTCTTATACTTCTGTGGTGATAACTCAATACAAATGCAAAGACCAGAGTAAATGAGCAAAAAATGCAGCTTCCAATCAGAGATGCAACCCCTGGTGATACAATCGTGATACAGGAAATCAGAGACTCAGAAACAAATAAACTAACAACACGCCGATGTAATCAATAAATGCATGATTATTTTAAGCAGAGCTTTATGGGTGTTTTGATTCATCACTTTAAACAAATTAAGTGTCCAGGTGCTTCAATTTACCTCAATTGTGTTTGCCACTTTGTTTTACACAAGTGCCTCAAAGAAATAAACTTTGTGGCAAGTTGGTTGGATTTTTGTTCCTCAGTAGCCCTTGGCCAGTCCTTAAATGAAACCCCTTATGAGATAACTGGTTCGGACTGGCGCAGTGGTGTGAAGCAGCTGATATTTAGACTAAAATCAGATGGATCTGAAGTTTGAAATGAAACTAAAATTGGCATAACTGTCTTGATTCCAGCCAAGTGCTTAATGTAATTCCCAAAGATCTTTGGTCAAGGAGAAAATATAAGGAATGTCTATGAAACATTTGGGTATTATTTTGTCTTTCTCATTGGTGCCTGAGGTTAATTTGAGGACTGGATTACCTAATTGGACCTTAAATTTGAAAAGTCAACTAGGCTCAAATTAGTTTTCATTATAACTCAATAAATGAACCACAACAATACACACCAGAGCACAAGTTTAGAAAGACATAACATGTTTTGCCTTAGGGACATAGTTTTTCCTTAGAGAGCGTGAGCTCCCAAAGGAATAACAACAGCACAACTGTCCTCTTGGCAAAATGCAAATCCCAGTTGGGTATCTCCCATCCCGAAGTTCTCCCAGCCCCCCCAAAGACTTGCTTTCCTTAGGTCTTAAGCCTTTTCGGAAACAGAAGTATCCCAAAATAAATAAATAAATAAATTTAAAAAAAGATTAAGTACGCACATATCTTGTAAGACAAACCTCCATGTTAATTTATATGGATCTATTTAATCTTTTTTTTCATTTATATGACCCAGAGGAGGTTGGAAATCTTTAAAATTGTCCACTGCTTACCATAGAGTTATTTAATTTAGTTTTAATATTCGGTTTTTACAGCTTTATCTTTTTTGGTTAATTTACAGCAGGGCATCTATGATTAATGTGGTAAACTCAAGGTTCAGTCACATTGTCTTTTATGTTCACAAGTTAATTGAATCCGCATCGTGAAAAATTTAATGTAATTATACTCTTTTATACTAATGTTTAATTGGTTACATCTCTTTAGAAAATCTGCCAAATACCTCCTGAAAAAGATTGCATTTTAATATAGCAAAAAGGAAATTAATCTTTTTCACAAAAGTGGGATCATACATTAAATTCTTTGCATTTTTCCAAGTTTGCAACGAAAAAAATGAATACATCCAAATATGGGTAGCAGTGAGCAGAGTACTTTGACAACCTGCTATGTAGCCAATTAAAGCACCCGGTAAAGAAGGATTCAGTGGTTTGGCACATTGTGGCACATTTCAGTTTGTGCCTATAAAGCGTGTATTAGCCATTTAGGCAAGAGGCACTGAAGGGCAGGATGGATCCTTAGTCTGCGTACTTGCTGTCAGAGATTCAGGGATTTGCATCACACCTTGAGCGTTTTAAATGGCTGCACATATAATAATAAAAAATGAAATAAATGAAATGAGTAAATCAGGTCTCATGAAACGAAATGACAGGCAGGTTGAAACAGCGGGTGAGTGTGTGTGTTTCTTGCCACCAGCATCAACATTAAACACATCAGATTGAAGCCACCCTCCAGGGTAGCATCACTCAACCAGGTGTGGGTATGTATGTGTGCTGTTGTGTGGTGAAACCTCAGCCTTTTATCTACTTCTCCAATTCCTCTGGTTTTTTGTTTATCTACAGATTTATTTTTATATTTCTGTTGAAATGGTGTACAGAACACACTCTTACACACACATTGATCTATCAATGTATTGATGTGTGAGTGGGTGTCATTTTTTTCAACTATCTCCAATTTTTTAATTATTTTCCTCCACTATAATCTCCTGGAGAGTTTTTTTTTTTTTTTTTTTTTTTTATACACTTGAGTTAACGTGAGTGCTGTTTTCCTTTGCCAACAGCAGTAAAATGCAGAAAGTTAGTTAGGGGGAAGAAAAAAAAAAGCTTTGACAGAATATCCTGATTCTCATTTGGGAAAGGTTGGAACTTAACTTTTTTCACACTGACAGTACCCCTTTGTGTAACAGTTCTAATTCAAACTCCAAACTTTTCTTAAGAGAAGTGATAAGATATTTAGGCTTTAGAGACTGGAGGTTCATTATTGTTACATTATTACTTTCTTGGTGGTTTGCTTGTTTTCCTATCGCCCAGCTATTTTTCTGACAGTCTCCCGACTCTTCCTTCACTGTTTTCATCATGACAAGGACAGAAGTGGATGCACATTGCTTTCTCTCTCCTCTGGCTTTTCCTCCTCTGCTTCCCTTTCACTCCCATTTCTCTCACAGGACAAGATGAGGATATGTCTCTTTTTCTACATATTGACTTTCCTAGGTCAGGCCCCTCTCTCCTATTAGGCCAAGCTAACTGATCAATACTTGGGCTTGGTAGACTGCTGTGTGGGCATGCACGCACACCTGTGCGTGTATGCGTGCATGTACGCACACAACCTACATACACTAACACACAGCCACGCAGACAAGGAGCAGGGCATGAACAGTACACCTAACTACCAAATCCAATGCACTTATAATTAACCCTCATGTGGTGTTAAGACGCACAATGGCCCATTTTAGATTGTAGGTGAGTGATAATGAATACAAGGATTATTTTCTCACTCTTATACTCAATGACCCTGCTATCTGTATAAAGCATGCAATATTAGCAGCAGCCCTGTTTCGCCTTATTATAAGGTAATTCCTTAACCGCTCTCTTTGTTTGGGCTGCTCTCTTCAGGGCTTGCCACAGAGAATCAACTTCCTCCATTTAACCCTATCCCTTGTAGCCTCTTCTCTCACACCAACTACCCTCATGTCATCTTTCACTCTTCTCTTTAGTCTTCCTCTATTATTACCATATTCCTTAATTTTTCTGATTAATAATTTCTGTTTTTTCACTGTGAATTTTAGAGGTTGTTTTTGCAAATTTCAGTTCAATGTTTTGCCTTGACATGTGGAATTGTGATGATTTGTTTTTTTAACATCCTTTGCAATTCAGTTTTCTTTCACCGAAATATTATCATTTTGTTGCCCGATAATTTTTGGGCCAATTTGACCGTAGTAGAATCTCAGTGTCCCAAAGGTAAAAATTATACCTTTGGTACAAAAAAAGGTAAAACAGTACATAATTCAAAGCGTACTAATAGAGAAATACTCATTCTACTACACCTACCCTCGCCTCTACTTAACAAATTTCAACACAGGATGTGTAATTAGTAAATCAATAAATCATTCAATCACAAATGAGTGAATCTGTATAAATCTTGACTCAATTTATTTTCTCTCTGTCAACTACGGATGTGTAACAAATTGCCCCCCACTCTCTCACCCTCTCTCTTCCCCAAACTCCTTGCTTCCCTGCTGTTTTTCCAGCTGGTGAGTTGTGACATCTGCAGTGCCGCAACATGGATAAACAGCTGCTAGAGGTGGCGGGTGGGAGAGGGGGAGAGGGAGGAGAGCTCGAAAACCATAGGAAACAGTACAAGGGGGGGTTACCCAAATGAGGGGAGAGGGGCTCTGCAACAGTTAGGTATGTGGCAGGGTGAGATGCGATTATGTGTGTGCATGCTCAAATTTGTACATGCAAACATCTATCTGTGAGTGTGCATCTGTGAATGTCATGTTTGTGTGTGTGCATGGCAGCATGCCAGGCATGGCCATCTGGCTGCTTGACAGAGCTCTTCTCATTAACAAGGGGGTTAATTGCTGTGGCAGCACCCAGACTGTGTCAAACATTACCCAAGGGATGTGGTGGTAACACAAGATCACATGTCATTCTCACATGTATTTGTAGTAATAAAATATAGTAGAAGGAGACCTTGCACTCTCTAATTTAAATTGGTTAAAATAATCTCTCAAGCATTAGCCCTGGTAAATGAACCTGACTCCATAGAGAACCAAGGTATAGGTTTGGGCACATAATTCTGTGTCCGCGTACGTGTATGCACCCTGATGCACCTTTACATGTGTGTTTTCGCATATATGCTTGGCTACATGCATGTTTCTATTATTCTTATAAATTATGCTATGTTGCTGTAATGATGTAGAAAGAATTAGTTTTACAGAGACAGTGTCTAGCCCTGAGGGCGAACACACTCACGATCCCAGGAACACACACACACTAACACACACACACACACACAAATGCATGCACACACGCACGCGCCCAAGGCAAGCGGTGGTAATTTGCATGTTATTACTGCATATTCATGACTAATTTTGTTAGCCATGCCTAATAGGCCTGAGTGACAGGTTGAGAAATCGAGAACCTACTTTATTATTACAAACACATACAAACACACAGACAAACTGTCTGTCATATTTACTTACTCTGCTCTCTGTGTCCAAAAAAATAACTATGACATTTAGATCTCTAAGTAGGTGTCTGTCATTGACGTAGTTTGAAAATGTGTTTTTTTAGGAGTATTTCTTTAGTGTATAAAACAATATAGTGCATTACACCATTTGTTTTGGTACATGCATTGTACATTGCACAAATTTAAAAGAAGCAGACACCACAAATACCTTGACTAATCTCCTGTTTAGACTCGTTGCCTATGGACCATCTTGTCATGAATCATACCAGCTGTGACGTCTATCACAGAGTTGACACTTTCTCAAGTTGTTGTTAGTCCTTAACATATTATTACAGGAGAGTTAAGTAGTCATTACAACTTGTACAGACAACAGATTACTTCGATTGCGGCCCTTTTTCATAGCACCCACCAATTAAGTTCTGGGATTGCTTTTTGTTTGTTTGTGGTGTTGGCTTGTCCACTTAAAAAGGCAAAAAAGCCCAAACAGCTCAAGGACTCAAAAATTAATCTGCGGGAATGGACTATATTGGCCCTAATGACAAGAACTCATGCACAAGGTTCCAACAATACCAATGTAACGAAAATAAAAAGTGTTTTCACATGTTTCTGGTTCTTGGTCACATTGTGGGAAAATAGATTAAAAAAAAAATTAAAAACAGATCATGAGACCAGAAAAATATCACTACCTTGACCAAGTAGGATCTCCTCTGTGCCTTTCTATATATATTGTCACTCTTAAAAAGAAGTCATCTCTGCTACATCCAGCTCTGCTCCGTGCCTTTTCTTCAGTGCCACTGTCTGTAAATCAGACAACATTGTTGGTCTTACCACCATCTTTTGCACCTTTCATATCAGTCTGATACCCTTTTATTACATATAACACCTAATACCTTCCTCCAGCCGTTCCAGCCTGCTTGAACCTCTTTCCTCACCTCTTTTACACACTCTCCATTGTTCTGTTGATCCAAAGTATCTAAAATCATTCACCCTCTTTAACTTTAATCCCTGAAACCCCACTGTTCCACTCTGGTTCCTTTCATTGACACATATTTTGTCTAGTCAAAGAATATACTGCCACCCCTCCAAGATACTGTACTTTCATAGCTCCACAGGTACACTATAGTGGTCAAAACTATTTGCTCACTTGCCTTGACTCCCATATGAACTTAAGTGACATCCCGTTCCTAATCCATAGGGTTTAGTATGATGTTGGCCCACCCTTTGCGGGTATAACAGCTTCAACTCTTCTAGGAAGGCTCTCCAGGAGGTTCAGGAGTGTGTTTATGGGAATTTTTGACCATTCTTCCAGAAGCGCATTTGTGAAGTCACACACTGATGTTGGATGAGAAGACCTGGCTCTCAGTCGCCACTCTCATTCATCCCATAAGTGAACACTTGTGGGGTCAGGACTCTATGCAGGCCAGTCTAGATCATCCGCTCCAGACTGTCATCCATGTCTTTATGGACCTTGCTTTGTGCACTAGTTCACAGTCATGTTGGAAAAGGAAGGAGCCAGCTCCAAACTGTTCCAACAAAGTTTGGAGCATGGGATTGTCCAAAATGTCTTGGTATGCTGAAGCTTTCAGAGTTCCTTTCACTGGAGCTAAGGGGCAAAGCCCAGCTCCTGAATCACGACGCCACACCATAATCCCCCATCCACCAAACTTCACACTTTGCACAATGCAGTCAGACAAGTATCGTTCTCTTGGCAACTGCCAAACCCCGACTCATCCATCCGATTGCCAGATGGAGAAGAGTGATTTGTCCCTACGGCAAACACATCTATCCTGCTCTAAAGTCCAATGATGGCTTGATTTACACCACAGCATCCAACGCCTTGTATTGCGATTGCTGATATGCGGCTTGGATACAGCTGCACTGCCATGTACCCATTCTATGATTCTCTCTGTGCACTGTTCTTGAGCTAATCTGAAGGCCATATGAAGTTTGGAGGTCTGTAGTGATTGACTCTGCAGAAAGTTGGCAACCTATTCGCACTATGCATCTCAGCATCTGCTGACCCCGCTCCGTCAGTTAACATGGCCTACCACTTGGTGGCTGAGTTGCTGTCATTCCTAAAAACTTCCATACTCTTCTAATACAACTGACAGTTGACAGTGGAATATGTGGGAGTAAGGACATTTCAGGACTGGATTTGTTGCACAGTCGGCATCCTATCACAGTGGAATTCACTGAGCTCATGAGAGGGGCCCCTTCTTTCACAAATGTTTGTAAAAACAGGTAGCTTAGGTGCTTGATTTTATACAACTGTGGCAATGGAAGTGATTGGAACACCTGATGACAATTATTTGTATGGGTGAGCAAATACTTTTGGCTATATAGTGTATATCAACTCTCTTTCCACTCTTCATCCTCTTCAATTCCCTCTTCCCTTCACATTTACTAAGCCACTTTGTGGCCCACAGTTGTCACTTCTACTACTCTTTGTTCTCTTTAATTTTCTTAATGCATCAACTCTAAAGTATTCCTTCGATTTACCCATCACACTTCCCTTGCCCCTTTCATCTTCCTTACCACCAGTTTAATCTCACACACCATCATCAAATGCTGCCCGGCTGCAGTCTCACCTACCACTACTTTGCAGTCGCTGGTCTTTAGGTTAAATTGTCCACAGAAGATGTAGCCTTCCTGTGTGCTCCTACCTCCTCTAGACTTGAGCCATTGCCATCCTCTCACTTCTGGGGATATTCTGCATCCCTTCATTAAACTCTCTCCAGAATTTCCTCTTCTCTCGTAACTGAAATCCTGCTTGTTGGGCATAACCACTAACATGGATCTACTGAGAAGCCCCAATATACTCCTGCTACACACACTAGGCAGCCAGAGGGGCAACCTGTGTTGAAGGAGGATAGGGAGTGACTGTATTTTATTGCCACTCGCCTGGACATGTCATTGCTAATTGCAGGGGTTTCAAACTCAAATCGCAGACATGAGAGATCAAGGAGGTCCGTCACTCAGGAGTGTTGAGTCGGTTTCTGTGGAAACGAACGCAGACGCCGTGGCAGATGTTCTCCGTGTCAGCCTCCCGGCTAAGCTGGCACTGGCAGAAACGGCCCAGGTGACGAAGAACAACCTTGCCAGAAGTCGGGCCGAATGTGAAGTTGAGTCCAGTCATTCCTCAGGGGAAACCCAAATCCCGGATGAGCCCCCCTTTATGTTATGCTCCAGCTCGAAGAGCATAAGGGAAGCAACATAAAACTAGATGTAATTGGTATTTAATTAAACTTTATTGTTGAACGTTGTAAAAGAAAGTGCAAAGTTACTATCAGTGACTGAACTAAGGAAAAAGGTGGGTTGGGTGCTGCTCAAATCAAAGAAAGTAACAAAAAACAAAGATAGTCCTCATTAGGAGAGCTTACTGCTACCTAGGCATCTGCAGGTAGAACTAATAAATGCAAGGAAACAAAATCATTGCTACCTGAAAACCTGGTGGAAAAACAAAAACACATCAGAGTCTGCACCCCTCTGTCCTGGTGTATTCTAGGTAGGTAATCCTTCTATGTGCAACTATAGCTGCTATCAGTCATTTGCACTGTGCCTAGCCTGAAATCCTTCAATACCAACTACTCATTTGGCCACAAAACCTACACTTGTAAGACAGAGTTTCCCATAGGCCTGCTGCAAGTCAGCCACCCCGAAGAATAGTTGTGCCCGTCTTTAAAAGGTCAGTGAGTGGCGATTTGCCGAGCTGATTGACTTTACACCAATTCCTGCAGCACCAGCAGGAAAGGCACCTCCAGCAGCGGCATCCAGTCCAGGACTTGGAACCACACTTATCACCTGGATGACAACTTAAAGCACACACAGCAAGACAGGGGGCAGGAGCTGGCTGCAACATCTTGGTTCAGACTTATCACTTTGAGACTCTTTACCTTCATAACATTCAACAGAAACTCCTCATTCAAGATAACTCACACTTCAGTTATCTTTCTGTCAATACCATGACAGAGCAGCTCAAATCCTGCTATTAAGTCTCTAGCCTTGCTACCTTTCCACCTGGTCTACTGGAGACACAGTATATCCAATTTTATGTCAGCCAACTAGCTTCTCTTGATAAAGTCCCAACATTCCAAGTACTTACACTCAGTCCTAGACTAGTCTTTTCCTCCTCGCTCTCGTCCTTAAGGACAAGCCTTCCTCCTTACATTCTTAAACCCGCCGTCCCCCAATTTTTTTACCTGTACCCTGTATATTGTCAGCACTATTGGTGGTTTTTGCTAACCAGGCCTGATCAGGTATGAACTCATTGATTTGATTTACATGTTTAATCTGGTATAGGTTTTATATCAGATGCCTTTACTTGCTCAACCTGAGGCAGTTTTCTGGTCTTAGGACCGTCTGACTATCCCGCCACAACACGTATCCATACCATCTGGCCTCTGTCTTTGTCTCCAATACATTTATCCTGTTCCTCTGATGTACTTGTGTCTTATCCTGTCCATCCTTGTCACTCCAAAAGAAAAACTGGAGAACGTGGTTGAAACCCAGGCATGCAGGGGGAGAACATGCAAACTACACACAAAGGCCCTGTGTCGGGATCGTACCATACGCTAAAAGCAGTGCTCAGCCCTCTTGCTCGTAAATGTATATATGTAAATGTAGAATACTTATTTTTTACCATCCAAAAATCCCTTTACAATAACACTTACAAAGACTTTATATTTTACTTTATAGCAAAGCCTTATTTTCATAATTATTTTGTTTTTGAAAATTCTGGAAACATAAACATTCTTTCCTGATTTTCCATATTTGCTGCAGTTTTTTCTTAATTTTTGAAATCCGTTTCCAATCATACACACACACGCACACACAATCTCCACCACTTTAAAGCTACCTCCCCACTGTGCAGGTACAAATAGATATGACATTGGCTACAGTTCATTTAAAACTACAACATTCTTATCTTGTTCCAAATTCACCGATATTTTTCAAATAATGTTTCTCAGATTCAAGGGGATTCATGTGTTTTTCCATTGAAAGAAGAGAGATACAGGTGCACAATTTAGTACTATATTTTCCAAGCATGTGGTCTTCACCTAAAAATCCTGAAACAAAAATGGCATTATTTCACATTTGAACACAACACTTAAGAACTTTGACCTTTCTGCATGTTGGTCATTAAATTTTGTGTATTGAAACCAAGGTTTGACATTTTTTTTTATTCTTTTCGAGTCGCTTTCGGGAAGCAGTTGTGCTAACATTTTTGTAATTTTTTTTCCGACACACATGCTTTCTAAACTGATGATTCAAATCAAAGGAATATTGATGTCAGACAGAAGGAAAAGTGAGCAAGTAGCACAGCGGCATATATTTTTCCATTCTTTTAGAGAGACTGAAACAGTCTATAATCTAAAGTCAGATTTCTCCTTTTCCTCTTTTCCTTTTCCCCATTTGAATGAAAAGTTGTTTCCTGTTCCCTGAAGTAAAAGATTTGACTCTCTATCCACTCACATGTCACTTGTGTCAAATCTTTCCTTCACTGCTTGGTGTGAACGTGTAGACATGCTTGATCAAATGTGAGTTTAACATTTTTAATCCCTGCAAAGTTTCATCAGAATAACTCATCTCGTGAGGCTAGTAAATATGAAATAGTGTGTGCATTTTTTTGTGCCTGTGTGTTTGCGAATACTACTGCTCTGTATGATCTGCCTTTTTTTTTTTATATATATATTATTCCTTTTCCCTCGTGCCACCTTGGGTGTGTGACAGCTGTCACTGGTAACTTGGAACGGTGTCTGGGCAGAGTCACCGTCAAGAAAAATACACTCACAAACACACAGTGATGCATATGAGCTGCATTTGTTGTAACCTATTGCATATTTCACCAGAGTGCTCTTGAATGAGGATAATATCCAAAAGAGTTAATTTTAATGGTAAAGTTATTGGAGTAAATAGCAAATGGAGATTTTGAAATTTGCATTCGTAGGTATTTTTGTTTGTTTAAATATATGTCTATACAATTGCAATAAATTATAATTATAGTTATTTATATATATATATATATATGTATATATATATATATATATATATATATATATATGTATATGTATAATGTATAGGGGTATAACACCTTTTGTATTTGACGTGTGTCCTGTCCACAACACATTATTTACATCATAATTACTTAAAAATCTTTAGAAATAACCTAATAATTAAAGCTATTCTGTCGTAAAAATATATCAAATGTACATAGATAAACATCTTAGGAGCTACCTCTTTTTCCTTTGATTATCAACTACAGGCCAGGCTCTTTATTCTTGGTTCTGTTAGAGTTGGAGGATATTTCTATATTTGTTTCTGTGAGACAGAATTAGTTTGTAGGATCACAATCCCAAAAATGTCCTGATAACATTCATTTTTGAACAAAATTTATTTTTCTTCTTATTCTTTGCTTATTGGCCACATAATGACAATCTGAAGGATTTTTTTTATTGATAATTTTGTCTTTGTTTATATGATATAATTGAAATATAAGGCTAGACAAATAAAGCTGCTTTGTAAATGAAGAAACTGATTGTTATTATTTTTGGCAATTTTAGATTTTTTTTTTCTCCCAGGACATTGTAAGATTGCACTACAAGATTACTAAAGATAAAATGACTTGTTAAGTTCTTTCTCAGTGTGTTTGTTATTGTTTAGAAGCATGTTTGAAAAGTGGATTTTTTTTTTCTTTTCTTTCTTTTTTTTTTTTTTTTTTAACGATATTGGTTTGGCAGTTGTGTTAGAAGCGCTCCATGGGCAGCCAGGTTTAACAGGAAGCTGGGGCGCGTGTGATGAATTACCCACATATCTCAGAGCTCCGGGTAGCAACCATGGCATTGCCGGCTGGGATTAGAAGGCAATTTTTTTTTTTTTTTTTTTTTTTTTTTTTACAGCCTTCCTACACCTCCTTACAGGGTGTCGCTAAATTATACCTACTGCTGTTTTACTGTCTTCTGTGGCTTATGGTTAAGACACATGCAAACACACACAGGCACACCAACACACATGTTTTCATCACTTCAGAGGACATTGTATTGACTTACAGTCATACCCTAAACCTCACCTTTTACTAACCTTTTACTTAGCAGTCAGCCTTCAAATGAAAATAAAAAAAAACTTCTTTTTTTTTTCATCAAAGAATAAATGGAATCCTGCATATGTGACTGCATAGATTTTACCCTCACAATAAAAATACTACTGAAACACACACACACAGACACACTCATAAGTTTCTGCTTGTGGTAGAGCTGACAGTTGTTTATGTGTGTGCTGGCTGGTTGCTGTTTGTTCACGCTGTTTGTGAGTTGACTCATTTACACAGTTGTTAATTATAGGTTTGCATGATTACAAAGCTGTGGAGACACAAGATAGAGCATGTTGTGTTCATCATCTTTTCAGCCTATAATATATTCTTCGTTCAGCATGTGTTTCTGCTTTAACAAGTATGTCTGCTGCGCAGATGCACAAATACATCTGCTGACCCAGACTCTCTCTCTCTCTTGTGCTCACTCTCTACTTTCTCTCTCTCGTGCTCTTAAACGCATACACAAACTGTTACATACGTATCATTTTTTTTCTGATTTACCCCAACTCCTACTCCTAAGTCTCACTGACGCCCAAAAATATTCTTATATGGAAATTAATAATTTAATTTTTCTGCTTTTTCATACACCACCATGTAAAACAGGACGTAACACAAAAGTATATGATAAATATAGGTTAAATGTTGTCAGTAAATCTCCTTACAAAACATCTGGGAAAACCACAATATCTTACATTATTCCCAACTATTGCAACAACTGATCAAACCTCATTATTTCCATATGCTGCTATTGCTTATACTCACCAAAGTTTACGGTAATTTAAAAGACTTCTCCTCTGGGAATTGCTTTAATATTTGCTTGTTTGCTTATAACACACATATAATATTTTACATACCATTCATTATGTTTTTGTGCAGACTCAGGCATGTCACCATTATGTGTGCTCCTGCTTGTGTGTATTCCTATTTCCACATTGTTCACTTTCCGTGCATTAATCTGGTAAATTATCCAATGCTCTATTTTGTTCGGTCATGTCATTTTTTCATCATAATTTAGGTATATTAAATATATTTTGTGGTTCACATAATGTTATGTTCGAAGTTGTAAAACTGCAATGACTATAATTAGTTTTACAACCTTCAGTTCATGATGTCTACTTTCGGGTTTGTGATGAAAAACAAAAAAATAATTTGCAACAACAAAATCAATACAATGGTATTTTTTTCAAATAAAAAGGTATTTTTCCTTGCTTTGACGTTATAATCATTTTATAAAGCTTCAATAATACAGCTCTCATTCCTCTATTAATTTCTGCTATTATTGCAATGTTTGTAGTTGTGTTGTCTGCATCACAATACCAGTACAACTTATAAATATAATACAGAGACTACTTTTGGCTGCTGTACTTAAATGTAAAAAGAAACAAACATGTATAGGTTGAGTAGGTTATGACATCCATTATTGTATAAGTTTGCCACATATCAGGTTTCCATACTTACACTACATACATAAAAAGTGCCTTGAGAGGATAATCCCTGTTTATTCAACAATTCATCTCCTCCTGGGCCAGGCTGCAGCTGATGTGCTGGGGAGATGGTGAGAAACTGTTATACTTTCAGAGTGAGATTTGCTCTCTACTGCAGGAAGACAACTTGAAAAAGACTGCCAAGAAAGACATCTACAACAAACTAACATTCTTCTGCTAGAACGATGTATTATTATTATATGTATTATAATAATATCAATATTATTTATTATTAGTTTTTGATTATCATATTGTTTGTACGGCATCTGCCTTGACAATTTCTTGCTTTTCTCTTGTTGGTAAGGGGCGAGTGGTACGGCTTTGTTTCTCAGAATGCAACAACATGACTGCCAGTCCATTTATTATTTTCCTCTATCTGGCCCGAGGTCTTGCTGCTGACTGTAAGACTGACGCAGCTGCAGGAGGAGGTAAAGAGAAAGAGGAGTGGATGCGAACGGAGGATGAACAGAGACACAAGTATAGAAGAGGACTTCAGAACAGGAGGGTGGGGAAAGGTAGGAGCAACAGAAGAGGGAGGAGTGCATTAAGAGAAGGGCTGGGGAGAGGAAAAAAGGGCAGATTCCGAAGCTATTATAAAAAGGACTGAGAAGGCAGGCTGTTTTATATTCTGAGTTGAATATATTCATGTAGTGTTTTCACATTTCCTACTTGTGAACTTGGTTAAAAATAAGGAAAATTGATTCTCTTCATCAGATTCCTTCATTTCAGTTGTTTTAAGTAAGGAGTCGTAACTCTGAATAGAAACTGAGGGAGGAATAGATCATTTGAATGAAACAACAACCTAATCTGAAATCACATCATGAAGGATTCCCAGAAGTTTTTTCTTTATTATTTCTTAAAAATCCCTTTAAAACCATTTTTAAGATTTCTTCGGATGTCTTTTAACCTCCACCCGCTTTTCCTGACTGTGATGGTTACATACAGTAATACAGAAGATAACATTAACACACTTGCATTTAGACGCACATGCATTTTATAGGAAAACAACAACAAAACACTTCACCTTAATTCAGATCTCAGACACCCTCCCTGCTTCATACCCTCGGCCCCTCTTTCCTTCCGTCCTGCCATCTTGCCACAACCGTTCCAAATTAATCTGCAAAATATTGATTTGAGGAGCAAGGGGGTGGAGGGTAGGGGTGCACGATTGCGGCCGCATATTAATACGAATGGGCCGCTCTTCATCTCTCCTCTATACTTTAAGATCCTCATATCTTCATAATTGATTAATGTTCCTTTGTGAAGTGGGAATGAATAATACATTAGTGGGCCTGCTGCACCCTCAGGCTGATGAGAAAATGTTTAATTTCAGTAAATGTAGCGCTCCCTCTCTTTCTCTCTCTTTCATTTTCCCTCTTTGGTTATTTGCAAGTGTGTTTGTGAGTATTCACTTGTGAGCTGCAGACTAGAAGAGTGTTGTTGATTTGCTTTTTTCATGTTTACTGTTGACTTGAAGTGCATGTTGAGCATCACAAACAAAAGGCAGCAAGTTGTTTGTCTTAAAAAAAAAAAAAAAAAAAAAAATTGCCCCTTTGGACAGTTTTGGACTCGTTGCATCAGAATGCACTGTGATCATTAACTGCGACATTATCTGCCTCAATCAGTGTGATACAGGCAAATGCAACATGGACCCACCTGATGGGGACAAGTAGCCTCTTCAGCTTGGAAAGGTGCCTGAGGGTTGACATACGGTATCTGCTGCTGTGACTGGCACAGCTTGGCTCGACTCAGCTCATCTATTTGACAATGCTAATTATACTAAACAGAGGCCTAATGATAATAGTGAAGAATTTTAATGTGAGCTTTGTGCATGTCTGTGTGTGTTCACGGATGCCTTTTCTGCTATTGGATGTGGGTAATCTGGCACCTGATGCTGAGCATCTGTGTATAGAATAGTCAAATGATTAGGTGAGGTCCGAAACACAAGCACATGGATGTGGGCAAACACACACACACACACGCACACACACACATGCATACTTCCCCTCACGTACACATCCACAGGTCCCACTTCATGGCCGCTTAGCTTCACTTGATTTTCATTTGAAAAAGTGCAAAAGATGAGGGGGATCGCTGCTTTCATATCAATTATTACAACAAAAAAAAAAAAAATCAAATGAATTATACTTATCTTTTAACAAGGATCCTTATTAGTTATGCTAATCAGCCTAAGTAACCCAATTAGTCTGATGGAGTGAGGTGTGTGTGTGTGTGTGTGTGTGTGTGTGTGTGTGTGTTTGTGTGTGTGTGTGTGTGTGTGTGTGTGGTGGAGTGGGTTATGTATGTTTATATGTGGGTGTGGATTTCTATGCCTGAAAGCATATCAGAAACACTTAAGAAAACACATTTGCCTAATTAGTTTTCAATGACATAGACAAGCATTTATGTTTTTTTTTCATGTCTTTATTGTTCTTCTCTTGAAGCCGACCCTAATAGGCTTTTCACACCAAAGGAACTAAGCGCTATTGAATTCATGTAAACAGTGTTTCTGTTTTGTGCACGCTTATGTGACGATATATGCATTTACACACATTTCATTCTGCCTGCTGCCCGTCCTCCCAGTTAGATCCACATGGACATGTATATTTTTACAACTATTATGGTAGTTTAAACAGAGTGTGTATTTGTTCAGAGAATGTCTGCCTGTTCCATTAGTTTATGTCCTTGGAAATACAATTTGGCCTCAAGTTCTCTCCGTTTATTTAAAACCTTCAGTCAGTGTTCCCCTCCTAATAGTGAGCCGTGTTTCCTCTCGTTTAACTTCACCACTCATTATCCGGGCCATGTGGAAGAGACAGTGTTTAGAGAAGAGAGAGACTTGGCAAGGGGTGGGGGGGTGTAGAAATGAGTAAAAGCCAGAGCAAATGAGAGAGAAAAAGACAGAGGAAATGAATGAGTGACTGAAAGAGAGAGGATGTAAATTGTCTTTGAACCTGGCCACGGATTCTTGTGCTGCTAATGAATGGTGAGAAGAGAGAAGGGAGGGAGGCACAGGACAAGACTGTCTTTGTTGTGCCTATGCAAGCAAGGGAAAAGAGAGAACACAAAAGATTTATGTCAGACAGGAAGTCTCCTACTTGTGTGGTGTCTTAGCCACCCACTGCAACACTCAACTACTGAGTTTTTAATTAATAGTCAGTTTAAATTCCTATGTGAATCAACAGAGCTGTTGTCGAATATTCGTGTATGCGTGTTTATCTGTTTACCTCTGTGGTGTCCGCCTGTGTTTTCAGCATTTGGTTATGCAATTTATTGTGTGGAGTATGTAGATCTTCAAATATGGTTTTCATCTGTAGTGTAGTCAGTCTTAATGTTTGAAGCTGTGTGTGTGTGTGTGTGTGTGTGTGTGTGTGTGTGTGTGTGTGTGTGTGTGTGTGTGTGTGTGTGTGTGTGTGTGTGTGTGTGTGTGTTTGAAGGCATGTAACCAACTTCTGTCAACATTTCTTTGGGGGGGTGGGTGGCTATTGCATTTTTGCTGTACAATGTCAATGCTCCTATTAAAACCAAAGCTACCATTTGCATAAGTTCATGATGCCTTTACTCATTTCCACATTGAATTCAGCGCTGTGAACAAATTTGTCCAAAGCTTGCACTTTTGTGATGTGAAACCTAAGCACTGGATGCTAGTCTGCACAGTACTTTTCTTAAAATTGGGCTGAGATGCTAATATTAGCTCATACCCACTTTGGCTGAGTCATCTCCTCTGTGTCCTTGGCTTATTAACTGATTTAAGACTGATTAAATCAGTCTTGCACAACCATGCACTGGCACACCTACACACATAACACACCACATTTGAATAGCAAAATGGGATTGCTTGACCAGTGAAAACTAGATTAATTCACAATGTTCGCATCAAGGTGTAGTTTAAAACCGATGACTGTGCATCTTTTCAATGCTCCTTGCAGCATTTTAAGCCATTGATGTCATTAAATGAAGCTCATGTTATGCAAACATATTTTGCAAGTCAAAGCCACTTAAGTTGAGAATACTTGATGCTCCTTTTACCTCCTTTACCTTGTTTAACTTTATGAGATCATCAGCATAGATATTGATTTTTCACTCTATAATGGAGTTTTAGTGAGCTGAAATGCATATACTATCTCCATAAAACTGTGCCACAATCATACGCTCTGTCAGGGCAGTACTGCAATGCGTGTCATGTGCTTTTAATACAAAATACACTAACGTCAGATATACTGCCTGGATGAAGCCAAGAAAAAAATGGAGTAGGGGACTTTTTATGAACTCAGTGGTTAGCCATTTACCACACCATTGTTACTTGAGTTGGCTACCAGTTAAAACGTCTCTTAATCTAGCTTTGTCAAAGTGATGTAAACAGACTGGTCATTCTGCCGCCCCCAGCAAATTCACAAAATAACCGCTCCTTACTCCAGTCTTTGTGAAGAGATTGCTCAGTTGCTAACAGTTAAATGGTTGCTCATGGCAACCTAACATAAAGCAGGGTGATGTAACTTTGGCCTAGAAACCTCCCACATCCTTATTTTTCCCTTTTTAAGATCCTTTCTATTATATCATTCTTGTGTTTGATGTGAGAATCCATTGCACTCAAATTCCTTCTTATTTGAGTGTGTTGCTCAGTTTTACTCCCAAGTTGTTTGATCAGCTCAGGGCGCTCTTGCACTTTAAACATTGACGATGGTACACAAAAGACATGCAAAACGTGTGTGTTTGTTGAGTGTTTTTCTAACCCAGTGTGAGTGTCTGTGCTCTTCTGGAGATGATAATTCTTCCCCTCCCTGTTGTTGTCATGCTTCTACCAGCAGTGTCTGCGCAAGGGAGACAAAGACATATTGGTGTTAATGAAAAGCCCTCCTAAACTCTCCTCCCCACATGAATGTTTAAACATGCTTGTCATAACATTCATTCGCTCACACATGACAGCTAGCATCTGCAGCTGCCTTGCTGGCCCTCAATATTTTATCATACCATCTCCCCTAACACCACACTAGCACAATGGCTGTGTGTTAGCAAACTGAATTATAATGACTCAAAACAGGCTGTGTTCAGACCCACTGCCAGCACAGGCCATACATAATGGATTCAGCAACACCGCAGATCTCATAATAGTGCAATTAGTTAGTCTTAAATATGAAAGAAGGACAGACAGGCAAAATGAAGGAAATGTGGCTGTACACGGAAGGAAAAACAGTGCACGTGATAAACAAAGATGATTAGTGAGGGGAAAAAGAGGGAAACTGGAAAATGTGAAAAATGGAGGTATGACAAAATGATGGAAAGATATATGTGAAAAGTGAAACAGCATTTTTGAAAAGTAATGAGAAAAGGAAAGCGGACGATGTATAGTATGCTATTTACTAGTTGTATAAAACTGCAGGTCAGCAGTTGTGACCTTGGCGATTTTGACAGAAGTGGTTCACCATGGTAACGGTCGGTCCGCTACCCTCCGAACACCTCTGCACCTCTCATCAGTCCCCACGGTGTCTGTGTTTCACTGTCTCTCTGCCAATTTGACTGGATGTAGAATTGAAATGTCATGCCTCAGCAACGCACATGCACCAGATCGACCAGTTGGAAATACTGGAATGAAAGAACAAGACGCTTTGAATAAGTCAAAATGAGAGAAACCACATAGAAAAGTGGGGATTTTTTTTGACCGTTAGAATGCAGTAGTGTGTGCGAAAGCAATGAGACATCTCTTGGTATGTTCTTAGGTGTTTGTGTACCTGAACTCACAGTGACAGGGTGAACATTGTGTACTGGATGAGAACCTTCTAATAGATGCTGAATACAGAATCAAATGAATATTAATGCAGAATCAATTACCTCAGGGAAATGGTGTCTGTAGGTTAGCTTTGCTAATGCATATGCCTCACCTTTAGTAATGTGGAGGCAGTGGGGGCAAAGCCAGGAGGAAGGGCAGCACAGATGTATTTGTTTTTCCCATAACAAGCTTGTCTACCTGAGTAAAATAGAATTGTTCTACACACAGCCCCTCCCTGTCTTTATTTCACCAAGATGCAAACTGCATTTAAATGACTTTGAATTCAAAGAGAACACACTGCAATTCTTCCACAATACAGACAGTAATTGTGGCTAACAATGTTGCTTTTGATATTATTAAGTGATTTGATAAGTTGAAAAATTACAAGCTTATCAGTATACTATTATGTTAAGCTAAAAGCTTTTCCTTCAAAATAACTATGAGAATAACCGCTTTGAACTTAACAAAAGAAAGCAAGCAACATGGGTGGCCAAACTTCCAGAGAAATGTCTGGTATATTTTTTACTCAACAATGGCAAAAATGATTGGATTCCTCTTTTTTCCCCTTTACTGTGGTAAATTTTATTTCTCTAGAGGTGAAATTTTGGCCATGAGCAACTTGTACTGAGCTGTGCTGCTGCTGATCTGCATAAGTGACGGTGCCACATTTAAAGCCAGTGGCTCTTAAGACCCCTTCTAAATCAGTGTTAAAGCCCTGATAATAGACCTCCCTGACCAATTGATTGGCCTTCATATGTTTACAGCTCACTTTAATTGCCTCAAAAATACCATTTATCAACCACGTATGTCGCCTCTATGTATGAATGAACATGTGTGTGTGTGTGCGTGCGTGTGTGTGTGCGCGTACACAAGCATGCCTGTTCATTGACAAAAAGGCCCCATTGATTTATCAGCATCGGGATTTGTCCCGTTCAACATACATAAAACCCCTGCGTATGTGCTGCTCAAAATGGGAAATGGCCCCATCGATTCCCTTAAGTTGGAGCCCAAATGCTAAAGATTTTTGGATAAGCTTTCTCATTACTTAAGCTGAAATCAATAGGGGAGAGCATGGGTCTAATGAATGAACGGGCCACAGATCAGATGGGGTGTGCTCATCCCTGGCCTGTCCTGGTCGATGTGTGTGTATATGAGTGAATGTGTTTGTGTTTGTGTGTGAGTGTGTGAGTGTGTGACTGAGTGAGTGAGTGAGTAAGTGAGCGAGAGAGAGAGAACCCATCTTTCATACATCCCTAACTCTATCTCACAGACAAGGTCTATTTATGTCATTTTTTTTCCTTTTTAACTGACTGTTTTGCCATCACCTTCCATTGTATTGCTTCTTTACACTGTAAAAAAAAAAAAAAAAGCATAAAGTATCAGTGGGTTTGCAAAATAGATCGTTATTATACCAAGTGAGAGGAGATATGATAACATTACACATACCCTTGTGTGTAAATAAATCCATCTGTATGAATGATGTAAAGTCTTCAGAGTAACAACTTCCCCAGGTTCTCTTTTGGTGCAGTTACCAGTTTATTGACAATAATAAGTAGGTACTCAGACATATGTCTGAAGATACATTGTCATCCAAGTCATTGCACATGATGCAAAATCTCCTCCAGGCTTCTGGGTGTGATTCATTTCTTGTATGACTGTCATCCAAAAGGCTTCTTCAGGCCAGACTTAAAGCAGGTATACAGTCAGACCTTGATTATTACTTTACTAGATAAAGGGACATGCTGACATAAATAAGCTGTCAGACCCATGTAGACGAATCAAGAGAATCTAGGGACACACATCAATTCTAAGGGATCATATATGTATGTACACATTCATATTGTGGCAGCTTTTGGTCACAACTTACTGTTTACATAGAACAAGTAAAACAAACAGGAAATAAAACACAGAAAGTCCATGAAGATGAAATGCAAAATTAGTATGATGAAATATTTACAGTAATCATGATTGGCCAATCTGTAATGCTCCTTGTTTGATCAGGAAAAACTACTTGGACGCTTATTTTTTTCAATGTAGAAAACAGCTTTACACACATGTGGAGCCAGTTATCGGAAACAAGTTGTTTGAAGATGACAAACAATATTACTCCTGTAAGTGTTATTGAAATGTAGCTGCCTCAGATGTGTAGAATGAAAAAAACTTTTGTTGTCTAAAATCAGTCACTTTCAGAGGATAAACCCAATTATCCAATTCATCTATGTTTCCTCTCGTCTCCTCACACACATTTATGCCTTTTGCACTAACTTTTGACACCTTACTGTTTCCCAGGTCTACTGAGTTATAGCTCAGATAAGGTATCATTTTAAGATGGGCTTACCCCTAATTAGTATTTCTTTAGTGACCTGAATCCAATTTTTCCCCATGTGGAACGGACAGATATATTCAAGAGTCAGCAGGAAAAAAAACGTACCTAGCATCAGATATTCTCAAATGTGTTTTACGTCTCATTAATTTGTTGAAAATAAATCTGAAAGTAACTGGATATCTGTCGATGTCTTTTTCTCTGGAGAGAGATTTGTTTGAAAACAAGTAAACAAATAAATTCACAAATTTGAAAAAAAGAATATTTACAAGTGTTCGATTGTCTGATAGTCATATTAGTGAATTACGTACATGCCATATGATTTGTACATGAAAGGGGTAAACTTAGTTCTTCTAGTATGGCTAGTTTTATCATTGATGTTTCCTGTGTCTCTGAACTGGCCAACTGGAAGCAGATGGACGGACAGAGCATAGAGCTAGAGGAGACCCCTTTTCTGAGGAACCAGTAATATGAGGAAAAAATGCCATTACCTTTTTTTGTTCATTAGTGTTCCCTTTAAATTTGTTTAGCCATGGTCCCCAGTACATTGAAAGTAGAGCCTGCTGCCCGAAAAAAAAAAATGCTGAGAATTCTAATGGAAATTTATTATCTGGCCTCATCTGGCATCACAAGCCCCAATATCCCCATGGGGGTCAGTAATTTTGATCTTATCTTTCAGTTTAGCTTGTGAGAGAAAAAACATGCAATAGCGACAGCAAGCGATCTCCCACACACACAGAGATACGCATGCAGGCTAGTGCATACGCATGCACGCACATGCACAAAGCCCCAGACAAGCACATACACACATACTGATTGGTGAATCACTGCAAAATCGTCTGCGACTGAGTGTGCAAACACTGCTTTTCAGAGTAAATTTACCCGACATCTGTTAAATAGGTTCACTTTTTGATTTGACTCTTGAAATTAAGTACAGCACATTAATTAGCTGTTTGAGCACAGCTGATATTGCAGTCAGTTGCCAGCGAACAACTATTCCATGAACCTCTAATGAAAAGTGTCATGTCCCTTTCCAAAAGAAAATGAAGTAGTAATTTGTGCATATTAGCAATAAAAACAAAGTGTGGATTCCAAATATCACAAACCATTCCATATTTAAAAATTATAAACTCCCAGTCCCTTCATGTCATCCTCTCTAAGGTTCCTATTTTTTTTCATCTTATAAATATGGAAGCCAAAAGATGATTAGATTCATGGACAAGAAAGGAATCAAAATCTATTGTTGCGTGTCCTTTTCCTCGTGTAAAGTTTGGATTAAATGTCACACATTAGCATGTGAACTTTTAAATGAGCTTGTTTGCTCTCTGCGGTGTGGGGCATGTAAATATCCATCTTGAGTATGGAAAGGGGGTTGCTTAGTGGGGGTGGGGCTTCATAGGAATAGGGAACTCGTGGACACATTTGAGTATTGCACTTTTAATTAGACCGCAAAAGGAAACTGGAGAACCAGATATCCATTGATGTCTGGCGTGCAACACCTGAAGTGGCATATAGTCGTAGAGAGGAAAGCCCCCCAGTGGCCTCAGTGATATGAGAGAAAGGGAATGACTGACATATACTCTAAAAATTAAACGATCGACACTCACTGCCAAACTGAATTCAATCATATGCTAATTTGGGTTTGAGGGAAACAAAATGTCTCAAATGTAAGGTCTTCTCACAAGGAATTCAGGCCAGTGGTGTATTATGTATATTCCGTACATCTGTGCGGATGCAGAGAATATTTTGGCAGAGCTTGTCTGCTTAAACTATTTTGAACATTAAACTATCTATAAATGCTTTACACATTTGAATCTTGCAAACATACTTTCTGACATGAGGACATTGAATTCAAGGTTATCTGCACCCTAGTCATTTTTGACTTGTCTGATTAAAAATAAATCAATGAATTATTGGTTGTTTATTAGAGGTTAGTAGTTGTCCTTGGAACCGAACATTCTTGGTTCAAGTCCAGGCTCCTCCCAGCCTGTTGAAGTGCTGTTGAGCAAAACACTGAACCCTTAACTGCTCCCCTGGCACCTGCTCATGGTTTATCCATGATGGATTAAATGCAGTGGTAGGATTTTGATGGAACAAAGATCTGTTGGGGGGATTGTGCACAAAAATAAACACCTTAATAGTTTATTGGAACCAATACATAATGAAGGCTGATATATCTTCAGAAATGAGGGCGGGATTTGAACAACAGGTGGAACATCTTAAAGAGATCCGTTACACAAGTCAGGTTGCCACAATATGACTAATCTGACTCAAATCAATCATGCACCGAAAACTACACTGAAATTTCCCCTACTCCATTTTTGTAACATTCCTTCATGCTCAGAGACACTGCTTAGATTTGTTTTTGCAGTTCTTATTTACTGGATGTAGATCTAAAATACCTAGTGGATATTAACAAAAGGAGTTTCCTCTATAGATACCAGATTTGATTTTACTCTGCTAAAATGATATTTGATTTTAAAATTCTGATATTTCTTTCCTGAAGATACATTTCTCCGGCTAATTTAACATATCAATTATATGTATTACTGAAACAAAAAAAGTGGGCCAGGATTACATAGAAAATGTTACCTTAGCCTCTTCCATTTGCAATTTGCAAAATTGCTTACAGCGACAGTTCCATTGATTAGGCCATGTAAAAAAATAAGTAAAAATGAATGAATCTGAAGAATCCATCCATCCGTCTTGTGTTGCTTATCCTGCACTCAGGGTCACAGGGGATGCTGGAGCCTATCCTAGCTGTCATCAAGAGGCGGGGTACACTGCAGGGCCACATCTAAAAACAGACAACATTCACTCTCTCCTTCAGGGCAATTTTCTCAATTTTTTCCAATTAACCTGCTGCATGTTTTTTGGAATTTGGGAGGAAACCGGAGAACCCGGAAGAAACCCAGCAGACACGGGGAAAACATGCAAACCCCACACAGAAAGGTCCCCTCATTGGAATCGAACCAGCGCTAACCAGTGCGCCACCGTGTCGCATGAATCTGAAGAACACCCATTAAATTCAGGGTTTCTGACATGGCTTATGATTACTAATTTGCTGTAGCATAATAATACAATGGTTAATGTATCTTGATAGATTCAATCATCATAAAACTATACATTAATGAAATACATGCAAGTATGAACAGAAATAGCATTTGTATACGTATTTATGTATAGTTTATGGTTAAATATTTAGCTATGTCATTAACGATCTACATAGAATACATTTTTTTTCCAAAAGCTTCATATTAAATGTATGTTTATTATTGTGAATAAGCTCGTAACTTGAAATCTTGTCTAACTTTGGACTTATATTGGTGGGATCTCTAACAATTTCAATCAGCCAAGGTCAACAGATGTAGCAACGGAATAGAAAACAGCATGTTTTATGTTAATTTTAAATGTGCCCTTATATAATGTGGACAAAACATTTTGTTTATGAGTTCACACCATGAATTATTATTATGCATCCCAGGATGTGTGGCATAATATATTTGATAGTACAAAAACATAATTTTATACTTTTCATTGACTATGATTCCCTTTGTTTCAAAACATAAGGTTGCTTATTTATTGTCACAATTTGCTCTCAGTGAAGGGCTCGTGCCTGTAAAACACATTAAAATCATAATGCAATCTTTGCTAACCCAGGAGCAGCGTTATTGTTCTATTATATTCACAGAACAACAGCGACCCAGCCGGTTTATCAATCCAATATCTCATAATGTGCTCCCTGCCTGGTCATTTTGAATATAAAAATATCTCACAGCGTCCGTGTTCCATATTTCCTATATTTAGTATTTATCTCTTGTTCTGACAAGAATCTGACACATCCAATACAATATTTGATTAGTTGTTGATTTTTTTTTTTTTTTTTCCAGTCTCCAGGTGATATTGGAGACATTACATGTGCAGAGCTGGTATTATGTTGACTGTTTCATCTGGATATAAAAATGATTTAGTGTGTACTCAGCACGCAGTGTCATTGACTAGCTTTAATTTCACTGCAAAGGTGGGCTTTATTACTCTGCTACTCCCCTGACGTGTTTATGTGTGTGTGTCTGTGTATTGGTGTGTGTTCCGGGTTTCTTGTGTCGCAGCTTGCCACACCTGTGCACACACATTGGTATCTATGAATCTCTTGTTACTCACTGTATATGCAGCTTTTTCAGCGTGTAATTATCATTCAATGGAAGAATGAACTAAACCAACATGTGGAACAGCTCTGACATCACACTCAGTCCAAAGCAGTGGTCCCAGCGCCGCAAACAGAGGGCTCCACTTTGTTGTGACAAACCTTACTTCTGATCAAAAGCTACAGAGCCATAATCATGTTTGTGCCGCTGAATTCTTTAACCTTTCCATGACCCCGCTGAATGCCAGCGGCCCAATCACAGAACCTAATTGAATCTGCTCGGCGGTGCCCCCCCCCAACTGATGAAAAAATAAAATTGCAGGTGAAAAATGAATACAGCTGCAGAGAGAGATGGAGGAAGGTGACGGCAGTGATGGCGGTGGCGGCGGTTGGGGAGGGGTTGCATTGCAGTTTTATAAATTCACAGATGTGCTTGCAAACACACATCCGAGCATGCACACACAATCACACTTTTTCAATCCCACTGGAGAACGAGTGTGAAGTGACAGAGAGAGAGGTTGGGCCAGGTTTCTCATTACCCCCTCAGCCCATTCCGAGGATATTCCTATAAGATAATCTGATTTATCTGCAATTTTCCTTTAAGCGGCTTAGTGTTTACCTCCAAGATTAATATTTCTCTGTTATTAATATCAGGCTGTAATTAGGAGTGATGCGTCTATCCCTGTGTTGCTCTGTGGCTGCTAGGCAGCAAGCTGAATGGAACTCTGGTTGTTAGTCTCTGATCCTGCTTCACAACACAAAAACAGAAAATAGAAGTTTTACAGGGAGAAAAGAAGCTGTAGGGTGGATATGTAGAATTGCAATTGGCTATACCTGCTTTTTTTGTACCAGTGTGTGTTTGTGAGGAAGGCTGCACACCTATACAAAATGTGAGTAATTTTTTAGTTTATGAGCTGGTTTGTGTGCGTGTGTGTGTCTGTCTGTGTGTATGTGTGTGTGTGTGTCAGTGTGATGGTCCCCTCTGATTGATAAGGTGTCTGTGGTGGCTGCAGATTGCTCTTGCTGATTGCTTCTGAGAGCTCCAGCTGATTTATAATCAGAGCAGGATGAAGGATTGAGCTGTGGATTGCTTATCTGTTTAGCCCCCTCACAACATAAACGGACAAATTATCATGTTGAACACGCACACACACACACACACACACACACACACACACACACACACACACACACACACACACACACACACACACACACACACACACACACACACACACAAGCACACGTAAAAGACCATCTTATTAAACACAAACAGGCACATGGTCATAGAAATGTAATTTGGTCCACGCACACTCAAACGACACAGGACATAAGGAGCTTTCATCCCTTCTCGTATATTTTCTTGATTGCCCTGAAAATGCAATCAGACTCATCTGTTGAGCAAAGGAAATATCAAGATCAGATATTAATCAAATTTAAGTATTTCAATGCTGGAAAGATATTTTAACACAACACATACCACAATTAATACAATGTTGTTATTGGTATTACATGATGCATGAGAACAGGAAAAAAAATATATTTTGTGCAAATTGTAGCAAACTTGCAATTACAGGAATTCATTGACTACGTTGCTGTACATTAACAATTACACAGTGGACAATGCGCTCATACATCAGTTTCACACCACTGACTGGCATAAAAGCTGTTTGAGGACTGAATTGTATGAAGCTGATCCAGCTTTGTGTGTGTGTGTGTGTGTGTGTGTGTGTGTGTGTGTGTGTGTGTGTGTGTGTGTGTGTGTGTGTGTGTGTGTGTGTGTGTGTGTGTGTGTGTGTGTGTGTGTGTGTGTGTGTGTGTGTGTGTGTGTGTGTGTGTGTGTGTGTGTGTGTGTGTGTGTGTGTGTGTGTGTGTGTGTGTACTATAGATGGACCTGATTATAATGGGGGTGATGCACAGTAAGACACGGTTTCATATTTAGATAAATAACAAAGAAAACAACAGTACACTACTCGCTTTATCTTACGCAACAGATTTTATGTAATCTTCTTAAATCAGTTTTATTGAGATTAACATTTTTTTCAAGGGAGGTCAAAGAACAAGCAAGCTATATGATTGACAACAGGAATAACATTACATCAAGTGTGGATGAACATATAAAACACTGATATTGTGAACAAACCATTTCATAATGAATCTTCATTATGTGAATTTAAGAGTCAGGTTTAGGGGTAGTTTGTCAGTGTATTTCATCAAAGGGTTAAACTATAGTAATATTGTTTGTCACCATCTTTTCATCATCATTGCCATAGTTTATACTCTTTAATAGGAGTGTTCCTTTTTCCAATTCTGAAGTAACTGTTATTAATTCTATTATGTTCAGGGACCTCTGCTATTGTTTACTCTTCTTCCATGGATGCTTTGCTTCTTTGTAACAATTAAAACTGGCAGTGATTGGCTGTTTCTTTGCCACCTTTGGTGCTGTAGAAACACATAACTTGAGGCCTTGCAAGATGGAATAGCACACCATGTTGCAATCTTGAAAATCCAGCTGCGCTATGAGTTTTGGGCACAATACAGGCACAGCACTAAGGTTATTGTAGGAACATTTTGACTTATAGACTTGTTAAAACAAAACAAAAGAAAAAACCCAGACACACAAAAATTAGGATACCATCAGGGCTTTCTCCATAATAATACAGGAAGTGCTCTCCTGGCTTTGTGTGTGTGCATGCATGCACATATGCGTGAACGTGAATAGAACCTGAGTGAATCCTGCTCTGTTGGTGCAGGTGCAGTGTTTTTATTTCATCTCTGTGAATTATATTTTTTCTACATCATAATACAGCTCCACCAGATCTATGAATGGTTTTGCTCACCAACTGCTGTGTCCGTGAATCGGGCCAAGGATACTTTGGGTGGAACAACTAATAAAATTAACTGACTTTTCTCATTTCAGTCCTTTCTGAAGTTCTGGTTAAGGTCCCTATTAAGGGACGGATTAATTTGTAGTGGAAGGTCCCAACTATGTTCCCACAATCCCATCTATGCAAACTTTTGTGTGTATTTTATCTCCATTTTCCTGTGCTTCTCTTCTCAGACTTACAATCTCAAATCTTCTACGTCTTTTCTAGCAAAGATGCTTGTAAATGGACAGTGAAAGAATCATGGAAGAAGCAAATGAAAAAAAAAGCAAAACAAAGCAACATGAGAGGCACTGGCTTAGATACAATATAGACAGAGATGCATACACACACCCACACATACACAAACACACACATACATACATACAGACAAATTGCATCAATTAGATGGAGAAACCAAGCATGCGAGGACCGAGGAGCGCTGAGGGTCTGCAGCTGCTCTGTGGAACATGTGCACGTGCATGCTCATCATGCTTGTGCATATTGGGAAGGTACTCACCCTGGATCATCTATTTGTCTACCAACCAACAATGTCTCAAAAGTGAATTGGTACAATGATGTGTACTTATATTGAAAGAAAAAAAAAAGATAATTTGAATGTCTCCAACTGATTGACAAAAATGAATTTCTCTTCAGGCCAAAGCTATAACTGAAGCCTTTGCTCCAGCTTTGCTCTTTAGGAAAATGGTGCAGACAGAAGGTTTCATTCCAGCGTAATGAGTTGTTCAACCCACTGGCACTAAGACCTTGAGCTTTCTCAGCCTGCCTACTTGTCATCCATTACTTTCTCACCTCAGTCTGGGTAGCAATCATCCCTCATCACCTTTTTTAATGTGATAATTCACCTTTTCAATATACTACTCATCAGTTCTCCTCTGTGAATGTGCTAAATCTCTTTTCACCTCAAAAATTGCATTTTTTTCATCCGCTTTCCCAGCATGACCCTAAAATTTTACTGGATTTTCTTTGACATCACATCTATAGTGCAAAGGGAAAATCCAACCCACTTAATGTCTTTTTTCAAGTCACTTTTACCACTATAGAATTTCCTTTTATTCTTAATTCTATCACTGAAAAGAAAGAAAAATCAAAAGCAGGACAAACCACATTTAAAAAATTATTTTACTCTAAAAGTGATCATTAAGTAGTTGTTCACCTTTTATGCAAACTTTCAAAAAATAAAGGCTTACAGCGATATGAAATCAGCCAATCAGAATACATGTCCATTCAAATTCATATCGTCATGTTATATTGAACATTTAACCTCAGAAAATTTCACTGGTTTTCAGTTCATCTTATTCTTTGTATTTTATGATATTTGCTCAGTGAGACAGTATGTATTTATCGATTTCTCCCCAAAAAATAAAATAAATGAAAAAACAAAAAGCAAAGACAACAGCTGGTTTATTCTCCTTTCTTTCTGTACAGATTTCTCTAAACCATTCTGATGCATCTTAGACATCACTTATGAAGGCTTCATTTCTGATTTTTAAAAATCATAAGCGACAAAGTGTATCACAATAATACTCATTATAAATCCCAGGCAAATGAGTGCCGTTATGTATGTGTATGTGCTTAGGAGGAGGAGCAACTTGGTTTTTTAGCTAAAAGATAATCTGAGCTTTCATTTGCATCTAAACTGTAGATTTTGAGTTCATATTTATATAGCCAATGTGTATTATTTGTGTTATGAATGGGTGAGAATAATGTAAGTGTGTGTGTGCATGTGTGCTAACTGTATTGCTGGTGAGCTCATTTCTTTCAGAAATCAAAGTTAAATGGGTCATCTATCATGAGAATATGTGACTAGGACACTTGTCTCTGCCAAACTCTGTGTATGTGTTCTAATGTGAACAATTGCAAGGTGTGTGGTACACGAAAAGTGTGTCTGTGTGCCTCAGCTGTGTGCATACTCTTGTGTGTATGCGCTTGTCGGCATGTGTGCTCGGGTTTATGTGGTGGCCACTTGTCTTTCCCTGCGCTATGATTAATGGTTTACATTGGGCTGCTCAGCCATGCATGTTTTTTGGTTTATCGTTTTATGCTGTCTCCAATTAAAGGTCCATAACTTGAGTGATGGCTTCACGCCAGTGTCCATCAATAGAGGCCATCAGCGACCTTATGCTTCCAGGATATGGAATCCGCACACTAACTAATATCCTCTTGTTTCAGAATCATTGGCTAGTCTTGTTTCGTGAATATGCAGATCTGTCTGTGTGCACTTGTGAAGTACAAATAATGATTTTACCAGATCAAGCCTACTTGTACACTGGATTTTAGGTCTTAAAAGGTTTTCCAAATGGATAAAATTGTCTGTGTGGTAACTTGATATCGGCTTATCCAATCAGTCATCAGGCAATCAATTATTTGTACTGATAAAGCATTTCTCTCATTCTGTTATTTGTTGTCTATTTTCATCATGATAGACGAAAGCATGGTTTAAAGTAATTTTGTATATATAAATAAATCATTTTTTTATGCAGTCAACTATGTGTCTATATACCGGGAAGGTGGCAGGGAATTTATACATCTATTGTGAACTCGTCCATGTGTGCAGCACACAGGCATGCACATAGCACATAATATAATTTCACGCAATATTATTTCTCACATAGCAGTAATGACATTAGGCCGATATGTTGATTATACTGTCGGCAGCTAACTGATTGGGTTAACATATTACCTTATATCATATCTCTGCATTCATTACTGTTTTTTCTTCTTTTCTTTTTAATGTAATTTTAATTTACATCATTTTTCCAAATCACTTCTCACATCCTCAAATTTTTGTATGGGAGAACATACAAGGATTGTAGGAAAGCCAAAGAAAAAAAAGAAATGAAAACAAAAGGCAGGCAGGTGAGATAACAAAATCTAAGGCATCCAGTTATTTTCTAGTGAAAAGTAGTTCAATGAAACAAAAAACAGGAATTGCCCCTCAGATTCAAAAATCACATGTACTGTTCTCTCTTATATCACCTCTTTGCCACTTACCTTTTAAAAATCTGCCAAAAATCTAAATTTCAAGGAAGCTGTTTGTCTCAGACATTAACAGAACATTGAGAAAAAAATACAAAGATTTTTAACTACAAAAGACAAAAAAAAAAAAACGAACGCTATTGTGAAAATAATCATGCTTTGAAGACCTTGATAATATTCTGCACTTCATTAGCAAGTCCGTAAGGTGAGGTAGGAAATTTCATTCTAAGTCAGTAATGGTGTTATATGATATTTCTGCACATGTCTAGGTAATGACTTCCAGACATCGTGTGTACTAGGTACACGGGCAGTAAATTGAAATAAATAAAAAAATTAACTAACTAAATAAATAAATAAATAGAAAATGATAACAATAACTCACAGTGTCTTTGCCTATGCAGACTTTTACAGCCTGTCACATCTATATGACACTGAGAGAAATGAACTGTGGTTATCCAGAAATTAAAAAGAGGGACTAATTTAATATTCAACAGTAGCAGAGGAGGGTGCTGGGGGAAGGGAAGACACAGACCTATGGAAGGGGGAGGTGTGAATGCGATAAAGATGGAGGAAATTAATCAGTGGTATCATCTCCATGGGAGTTTCACTAACCACTGACTTCAGCGTTTTAGTCAGCCTATGAGAGACCCATCTCTGAAGCTGCTGTCATAACAAACCAAACCCACCGAATCACAGATCGCAAAACCGTCCACACAAAGACACATGTAGCATATTAGTCTCCGGTATGATTCAGGTTTTCAGTGACCCATTCCCTGTTTGTATGCTTTTAAGTTAGCACTTTTAGGGAAAAACAAAAGAAAGAAAAAAACCAAATCTGTTCTTTACTAGGGGTTACACATTTTTATTACATAAATGTATAAGAATTAATAAATATTCATGAATAAGAACGTCATATATATGATCACTGTGTGTTGAATTTAGTTGATTGCCCAAGACAAGCACCATTCATGAGTGTAGTAATGCATTGTGTAATATCATCAGAAGAATTTAGAAAATAAGTACTCCTATTTGCTTGCTATATCTAACTACTTAGCCCATTTTAGTTTTTCTGTTTTAGCCCATTTCCTCATGAAAGTAACCATCAGCCTCATTGATGTTGGACAGGTGGGATAATGGAGGTCAACATGAATTCCCTCATTCTTCCATTCATCTCTTATCTTTACCTGTTTATCTGAGGCCAGGTTGCTGTGGCAGCGCGCTGTTTTGCTTAGCTAAGACATTCCCTCACAAGCTCTATCTGGGGGAAGCGAGACGTTCCAAGACCAGAAAGAAAATATAATAGGATCATCAACCAGTGTCGCAAGCCCGGAAAACCCCTCATGCGAGACTTTCGGGAGGTGTCTTTACGAGATGTTTGAACAACCTCACTTGATTCCTTCAATTGTAAAGAAGCGGCAGCTCCACTCAGAGAATCCACAAGATATTTGTGCACCTAATCCTTCCTCAGAGGCTAAGGCCAACCACACCAAGGGGTTACAGTAACTCATTCCAGCTGTATGCATCATGGACGTTTTATCTTTCGGACAAGCCCAATCATGTCCTGAGCGAAGATCAACAGGTCTTATATTCTGCTACTAACAGCTTGGTCCAAGCCAGCTTACTTTTCATCCGAGGGTTTTCCAGAACCTCCTTGCGACCAACTAAAACAACATCTCCATGGTTTCTCCAGACTCCAGAGTTTTTGCCTCTATGACCACCAAATCTGTCCCCTTGGTTCTCTACTTTTCAGCATTGTTGGTAGACTTCCTTCATAAGCTTGATGGACTCTTGTTCACCAGTGGATTCTCAGATTTCTGTAACATTCAGTACTGATGACCTTCTGGCTTCAGCGATGGGAAACCACTCCCACAATGAATGGACCATTCAGATACAGTATCCCTGACTTCCATGGAAGGCAGGAAATATTCCTCCAGAGGTTTGAAGAGAAGGCCTTGCAGGCAGGACCATTCAACCTTTGTTCAAATTTCACCACAACATTTGTGTTTGTCTTGCTTCCTCATCACATGATCCACCTTCCTAACAGGTGGTCGTTGACTGCTGACCTCCTCTCTGATTATGAGTGTCTTAGAAATTCAGCCATGACTACAACATTGATCAGAGGTCTTTGCCCTAAGATTTTCTGGTACCTGATACATTTATGAAAATCTTTATCCTGGAATACGGCCTGTTCGATGTATGCCTTGCATCCAAATCCAATAGCAAGGCACCATTCCAGTCTACCAGTCAGGTCAACCAGATGCTATGCATTAATTGTAAAGAGGAATTCATTTTAGCCAGACAATAAAAGTGTGCCAAATAATGTTAATATAAAATGATGTGAATATGTCATACATTTTCCAAACTTAACTGCACCTTATGATGTGTCAAGTGAGTATTAGTGTGGTCAACAGACAGGTGGTCATCTTTATCCCAACTTTTTCTGCAGCTGTTTGGCTTTTTACAGAATTATGTTATGTCACATATTAATTTTTTACCCTGCACTATTACTTATATAGAGAAAATTATATAGTTGCAGCTGATATTACTGATTGGCCCCTGGGATAGCACTAATACAACAAAACTGTATAGGGCTCTGATGAATTCCCACCCACTTATTTTAGACCGTACCCTTTCAATTATACAGATTACCGATGCTTCTTGAACATATCGAGCAACAGCTCAGAATCAAAGGCACATGAGCCGTTGAGGCACAAACACACACATACACACACATACACACACAATCAAGCACATTGCACTTGATTTGCATATGATTATGCTTTTGGTCGAATGCCAAGGTTTTGCTGAAAAAGACATCAGAGTCAAATGAGGCAAACATGTATGCAACACCTGTAGGATTTATCAATGTGTGTGTGTGTGTGCGCATGTGTGTGTGTGTGTGCGCATGCATGCGTGTGCATTTGTGTGTGTGTGTGTGGGTGTGCGTGCATTTCCGTGCGTTTGCATGTGAAAGAGGCAGCTGCAAATTCTGCACCTGTTTAATTCAATTAGCCTTGTTAATGTATTCACGCCTGCTGCCAGAAAAAGCAGGTCTTTAATGAGCTTGTTAGACCAATTAGTTAATTAATTGTCTACATAGCAGCGGCTTCTCACAGGGCTGCATTTTTATTATCCGATAGTTGACACCTGTTTGATCACTGGATGAGTGCTGAGAATGCAGTGTTTATCTCATTGTGTTCTAGACTGCTCACGCTCTGCTGCACCCTTAAATTTCATATATCCCTGTATGCAATCTGAATGTTTGTGTTGGTATATTCCTGTGCAGGTGTGCATGTGAATATATGTGCATTGTATAAGCATTTGTCAATCTCTGCATGGTATGCTTTCAAATATGGTAGCTGATTTCAGTGTGCATATTGCAGTGAAAGGTTATGTGGGGGCCGTCACTCCCACAGGTAAAGACAGCAGTCGTCCAAGCCACTTTCTAATCTCTCTTTTATTAGAAGTTAATATCTCGCCTGCTCTTTCTCACTCCACACTCCCACCTGCTTAGAAATGGCCCCGCTCCATCTTTTTTAATTCAATTATATTAGCCATCCTCTCTCTCTGTGTGCCCATAACTCTGCAATGCACATCTCTCCCTCACACTCGGCCTCTCTCTCTCCCTCTCCTCCCATCTCACCCCTCCTTCCTTTGTCCTCAAATGTTCCATTTCTATTCGTAATCCTTGATGGAGGATAGACTTTGGCCAATCAAGGATTTATGCAAGTCTCTCCCCCTTTCTTCTCTTCTCCGCCTTGTTGGCTAAAACATGATGACTAGGAATAGGTGAAAAAGCGAAGGAGATTGGAGGAGAAAAGACCGAGGCGGAGATCAGGACATGTGGGGAGGACCCTCGAGGGTGAAACTTTGATTGCCAAAGTAATATGACTTGATCAGATTGAGATTTTGCTCTCAATAGGGTCTCTACTAATATAAAAGTCCAAAGCTTAAGCACTCATTTGAAATAAAATCACAAATTTGATATTCTTTCTGCTACACTTTCTGCCAAGGTCTCATACTCCCCCATTAGAGAATTAGGATTTCTCATGGCCCACATGGGAACTTTTAATCAACTCTGATGGTGACAGATTTGGAGATATATTAATTATGGAACAATATTATGGAGTTCTCAAAGTCAGTGCTGTAAGGACCTTGCAGTGTTAGAGAAATTTCGATGTCGAGCTCTTTAACCAGCCGCATCACTGATAAAGGCTGTATTAGTCATTTTTTATAGCCCTTTTCTCACACAGGTCACTATCACATGTAGGGTCTGTCACTGGGCTAGAAATCACACACTGTTACCTGAAATGTACAAGTGAAACAGCAGACACCTAGATTTTAAATCTTTGTTTTTTCTTCTTTTATAACAGTATTTCTTTTTGCATCTTTTACCACAGCAAGGCTTTGACAAATAGCAGAATTATAGCTCATAGACTCATTCAATACAAAGTAAACAAACACATGAAACCCTGATAAATCAATTGAATCATTGTAAATGAAGATGTTTACAATGATAAGGTAAGCTATGGCTTGCTTTTCTGCCTCACAAGTGCGTTAGACTTAAGCCCTACTTCTTCATTGTGCATCCTGATTCATTAAATCAATAATTTAATGGTGGCAGTACTTTACATGAAAAATGCTCCCAGAGTATATGAAAAGACACTTGATTTTGTTTTTACTACATATTGCATTATTTGTTAACCCTAAAGCAATGCTCTGTTTAAAAAAAAATCACAGATAATAAATTGCTATTTCACTTCTTGAACTTTCATACCTTTTTTTTATATCAAATACTTCAGCTTTTGTACAGACTGGAAACTTTCAATTTATGATTTGGAAAAGGCTTGCTTGACCCCTTGTGATGAAAATACTTGCAACACTGTTTACCTGATTATACTCTCAGTTTGCTCATCTACTGCTACTAATACTGCTACTCAGGCTACTTACTTTCTCTTTCCCCATAATATCTTTTGGAAGAATCCATTTATTAGACCTATAAAAAGTACATCACTAAAACACATTTCCCCCATATTCTCCAAATCAGCTGAGGTCAATCTGACTTCAGCTGATAATTCTAAGTATTTCTAAAATAGCTGAGATTATACATTTTTATAATTTGATATTAACAAATGGAAGATTTAACTTTTGTGCAATACATAGCGATTACTTTATTGAAACAGAACATTATGCTTTGCAGGTTGATTTCAATCTTTCTATTTAGTGTTTTTTTTAATCTTTGTTAATTTAATTTTTGTCCCAAATCAACAGCTCTGAACCAATTTAAGAGTGGGTCACCATGTGAAAATAAGTATGAAAAATTAATATTTTAAAAACAACTGAAGATATGCTGGCTATAATGTATTTGTATTTGCGTGTCTTGGGTGGCCACCTTGGTCATTTAATAAAGCAATTTAAATTGGCTAATACATAAAGGCATTTGGGTTAGTAAAGGAATCTCAGTTAAAAGCGCACTCGCAGTCAAGTTCATAATTTGAGGAGTTCAGTTGTTAATTTAAGTTCCTTTTTCATTTTCTCTCAAATGACTCTCACATAATTAAGTCTTCCCCTTGCATTTATAGCAGACATACAACGTAACAACATTGGTTATATATGACAAAATTGTTACCACTGATTGATGATGTGGAAAAAAAAGCTTTATAAAGCTCATATTTGGATTATGAGCAAGATGAGTATTTTTTTTTATTATCATACAATAGTCTTATTCTAAAGGTAGCCACAGCATAAACTAACCTTTTTTGGCTCGATCTTTGGCATGGGATATTTTTCTGCTCACAAGTGAAGCAATACTAAAAAAAAATAAGTATCTAAACAGCAAAAAAAAAAAAAATGTAAAAAGAAGCAAATAAGGGTGGCGCATTTCATTGATAATGGTGAAAAATTAGGCAAAAAGAAAAATACAAGGAATATGCCTCCTCACGCTATTTGATCTTTATGTCAATGTGTGCATGTATGCATGTGTGTGTGGGTGTGTTCGTGCATGCATGTGCGTATGCATGCTTGCCAGATAAAAGAGTGAGACCCACATGTGAGGCACCTGGACTAGGATATGGTTCATTTGCAAGCCACACAGGACTCTCTTAAGAGAACCCTGGCTATGAAGGAGAAACACACACAACAGTCGGTTCAAGAAAACACACAGCTCAAAGACTGCCTGCTTGCACTGCAGAGCAAAGTAAGTACTCACACACTCACACACACACATTTTCATACACACGCACACACACTCGCATACACACATGCACATAAGCTTTTCTTAAATAAGGAACAGATTTGGGCAACATTCTCTGAATCAAATCCAGTCAGGTACATCTGGGAATTCTCATTTTTTACTTCCTTCACAGTTAATCATCTCTTCTTCTTCCCCTCCTCTTCTGCCTTCCTCTTTCCATAGTTAATAACTCATTGCCACCTTTTTTTCCTCCACTGAGATTTTGCTCATTGTACAATAAGGAACCATGTTCATATAAATATCACTTAGCCTAGAGACGGACTGAAAATATGGGAGGGGTCCGATCTTGTTTTGTTTCTCTCTTTTGTCCATTGATTGTTTTAATCCCAATGATTACTTTCTTGGTTTTTCTCCTTTCTTGTCTCTGTCCAGTCTGGCCCCCGCCTGAATGAGAATCTTTGGTAATGAATGGGAACATTAAGAGTCATACGCATGATGAATGGAATGGCCTTTAGCTTTCTCTCACCAACCTTTCTTTGTCTGTCGTATGATCCTCTGCCTCCCTCTGTCACCATCACACAGCACTTGTTCCTCTCCTTTTCCTCCTTCGCTTGCCCCTCGAGGTATGTCAAAGTGGCACGAGATAGTGACTTGTTTTAGGCCTAAATTAACCCACTTACTCTGTCCTTGACCAAACCAAGTCATCTATCTGCCCCGAGTCTTTTAATGATCCAGGTGCCCACCGTAAATTAACCATAAAATCGTGGTCGTCACTTTACACAGCAAGTGTGTTCAACCCCCTCTCATTTTTCAACGCTTTTACTTCTGATAGACATTTTGAGACTATCCCAACTGACCTCATATACATATTTGGGAAATGGTAACAGTTTGAATGTAATAATTTCAAGCCTTTTGTCAAAAAATTGTTCTTTCTTGTAGGCTTTTTTCTTGCTGTTTGTGTGTGGTAGTTGTGATGGGCAGGAAATGTTCCCAAGTTTCATCAGTGTTGTGTGTTTACACTATATTTAAGGGATTGATTCACTCAGTTATTAAAAACTGAACTTGCAGCACAAGAAATAAGCCTTTGTATTGTTTTGTCAGGCCCTGAGATTTCTGCGCCCACCTCATTACCGAAGGGATGAAAGGAATTTTGTCGAGTGATGCTAACAGTAATGAAAAATTATAGACATTTTAATAGCAACATTTCCTTTCAAAAACAAACTTTTGAATGGCAGACAGAGCAACTTGTCATCTATCATGGAACAGAATGTCTGAAGAACATGGTGGATTAAAAAGAATTACTGGCCCATCATTGCGAAAACTAAATACATTATTTAGTATATTATTATCATCATTAATATTCTTATATTATGATGTATACATATTAATATAAATATCAATATATATTGATATTTATGGCATGTATATTACTATTTATACTATACATATTATATTATATTATATATATATTATATATATATTAATTCTTTATTTTTATTTTTATTCCCTTTGTCTGTATGACTGTGTGTGCAACATAGATCTGTGTTTCCAAATTGTTTTTTGGGGAAATTGATCTATGAGTATTATTTGAGATCACAAATATTTTAAAGGCCAACGCGAAATAGAAACTTAAAGATCCTTGTCAGAAAACATCACTGTGTCCTAATGTTACTTTTTGAAAAGAGATAAAAATAGATTTATATACTCTGGATTTTCTATGACAGAGTTTGCATTTTAATGGGACAATGATTCCCACTCTCAATTAAAAGCCTGTCAGGTAAACTTATTAGTAAGTATTTCAGGATTTCCTCATACCCTTGTATTGTGAGTAATATTTTTGTCAAGATTTGCTGTTTAATACCCATGTTGTTATTTTACAGTTAAAATTAATTCAGGAAGACGAGAAGCTTATGTTTGTGCAGTATAGGTCACAGGCCTCTTGTATAGGATGTCAAATATTCCAACCAATTAAAAGCTGTAAATCTCTGAACCTGTCATGTCCTTGTTTGTTTATTTTTTAGATTATTTTTTCTAAATGTTGGAATTCTTTTATCATTCAGCAATTTAAATCATGACAAAGCCATTCAACTGGAACAGCAGAAAAGCAGCCTTGGCAGGGGAATGGCTCCAAGCATGTCTTCAGTACACCATCACATCAACACTGCACTAAATTGAGAAAGACATGCAATAAGGTTTTTGCTAACAGTGATCGGATCATATGTTCAAGATTAAGTAACGGGGATCATCACTGATTTTTTTAACATTAATATGAAGCAGATTAAAGTAAACTGTGATATTATTAAGATAATCTCTGAGAGTCCGCACCTACTTTATGGTGAGTTCACCTGCTGAAAACAGCTAATCAGCTTGAGTGATGCGTTTATCCGAATGCTCTTACTGCAAACCAGTTTGATAACTCTCTCCATGGAAATGACAACTATAACGTTGTTCTCTAAGTAGCCCCTGAATTAAAGTTTGCTTTTAACACTAGAAGAAAACTAACATTATACTCTTGTTTAACTGCATATGGTGTGGGGAAAAGAACCAGGGTCCTTCTTGCTGTATGGTTGAAACACTAACCACTGCGCCACCATCTCTGCAACCAGGAGCTCTCCATAGTTATTTGGAATCTTTGAGAATCCTTGGATGAGAATTGAAATGTCCTGAAGGGGCCAAACAAGTCCAGTTAATACCACAAGAGTGGATAATAAGCACCATGACCTAGATGACTGAGAATCCTCTTAGATATTAATCTGAATATGTTGCAGAAATTCTAATGGCACTGATAATTTTATTTCAGGAAAAAAATCTCTCTTTGTCTCTTTCTCCCTCTCTCTCTCTCTCTCTCTCTCTCTTCTACTCTCTTTCATGTCATTATGTCTGTCCGTCTGTTTCTCTCTCTCCCTGTTTTGTATGTGCGCGTGTGCATGCATGTGTGTGTGTGTGTGTTTTTTAAGCTTCCCGCTGTAACTAACCAATCTACCCGCATACTATAATGTGCTGTGTTGCCGGGTCTCAGCAAATTAATGTGTCAGAGTCAACTAGATGTGTGGTTCTCAAAATGTTCTCTGATGGTTTGAAGCCTCTGGCCTGTCTCACCAAGGTCAGATCCGAGGCAGATTCTATATTTTGTTACTATGTTGTTTGGCTGTAGTGGTGTGGACCAACATCTGACTGTACAACACTGGATCAAACAGATTTTGATTTATCATTACCTTGGCTACCTTTTGTGACGTTATACAGATATATAGGTAGATACATTCCTTCTTTATTAAAAATCTCTGAGACTATCAAAAGTCTCAGACTGAAATATGAGAAGGAAAAAAAAAACATATTTCCACACATCTCAAATAGATGTCAGTAACCTCATGATTTTGGTTCAAAATGTTGTAGCACCCTTGCTTTAAACATAGGCATGTTGAAAGATATCACAATATACTTGTTGAGAAATTTAGTTGTGTTTGTACTGGCTCGCTGTGGTAAAAGAAGAAAGACAGAGAAAAAAAAACACCTCTATGAAACAGTTAAGGTTTAACTTATCACACACTGGCCTGAGCAAACTGTGACAATTGAGGAACCCAGACTGATAAGAAGGATCAATAATAAAAGTGACATCTATGAAAACTCACAAATTCTATCCCTAAGCGCAGCTCAAATATTATGAGTGACATATCAATGTATTAATAATCTAAGTGTTTTTCTGTGATGGTGTTGACTTTAAATTGGAAGCACTGTATCAGTAGACACAATAGCTTTGCTTAAAATCTGGAGAAGGAAAATAATAGGAAAGAAATGCTGTGTTTTCCATGGACCCATATGAATCAAAGTATATAGTTTTTCCTGTGTGATGTGGAGCCAACTGAAAAAAAGAAAGACAGCAACTTGGTGCAAGTCTTGCCCCAAGGTTGGAGAAGCACCAGTCTAAGTTCTTGGACTTTATGATTTGTTGACTTGCAGTTTTATTGGTCCACAGTCAAAGCAGTAACTGCAGGGTTCCCCAGTCTGTCACAATGCCTTTATGATGTTCCTTTTCACTGCTATGGAGACAGAGCACAGGCAAACATCCCTAAATTATACTTTCATCTCTGACTTGTTGTAGCTGTAATGGTTGACTCATTCTTCTTCTGTGCTTCAGCTCATTTGCATCAGTCTGAACAGCTGTCTGTGTTTCCTGCCCTTCTCTCAGTTGTTGTTGGGAGTTCAAACCATAGACAAGACATACTGAACTTGTTCTCTCATCTCTTCCCATGTCTTCATCTACTTCTGCTCATCTCAGTTACAGACAAGTGAGCGCATGGTTACTGACATTAGTGAGGCTCTGAAACAGGCCAATACCAGTCTGAATACATCGAAGCAGTGTAGGCAGCAGAACGAGGAGCAGTCAAATCATCAACAAAGAGGTGGAGCATCTGCAGAAAGATCTACTCTATATCGTCACACCACTGAACAAAAAGGGTAATTACGTCATTCTCACTACCTTAGCTCTTCTTCGTCTGCTTTTGGCTTTTCCCTTCAGGGGTCGCCACAGCAAATCAACCCTCTCCATCTAACCCTATATCTGTATCGTCGTCTCTCACACCAACTAACATCATATCTTCTCTCACTACGTCCATAAATCTTCTCTTTGGTCTTCCTCTAGACCTCCTCCCTGGCAGCTCCAATTCCAGCATGCGTCTGCCAATATATTCACTATCCCTCCTCTGTACATAACCGAACCATTTCAGTCTGGCTTCTCTGACCTCTCTAAAACATCTAACATGTGCTGTTCCTCCGATAGACTTATTCCTGATCCTATCCATCCTGGTCACGCCCAAAGAGAACCTGAGCATCTTCATCTCTGCGACCTCTAGCTCTGCCTCCTGTCTTTTCGTCATTGTAACTGTTTCTAGTCCATACAGCATAGCTGGACTCACCACTGTCTTGTACACCTTTCCTTTCATTCTGGCCGATAGTCTTCTATCTCAGAGTACCCCTGACACTTTTTTCTAGATTTTCCTCAAACTGTTCTCTGCTCTCACTACTGATCACAATATCATCTGCGAACATCATGGTCCATGGAGATTCCTGTTTAACCTCATCTGTCAGCCTGTCCATCACCACTGCAAACAAGAAGGGACTCAGAGCTGATCCCTGATGGAGTCCCACCTCCACCTTGAACTTGTCTGTTACTCCTACAGCACACCTCGCCACTGTCTTACAGTTAGCATACCGGTACATGTCCTGCACCAGTATAACATACTTCTTTGTCCTCTTGATGTTCCTTGTCACCAGAGTCATCCTACAAACTACCATCCTATGCTGTTTGGCTACACTCTTGCCTACAATTACTTTGCAGTCACTGATCTCTTTCAGGTTACCTCATCTATACAAGATGTAGTCTAACTGCATGCTCCTACCTCCACTCCTATAAGTTACCCTATATTCCTCTGCCAATATTCTGCATCACTTCATCTAACTCATTCCACAACTTCTCCTTCTCCTCAAACTCACATCCCACCTGAAGGACAAAGCCACTAACAACATTGAGCATCACGCCTTCAGTTTCTAGTTTCAGACTCATTAGTGTATTTGACATTCTTTTCACCTCCAGAACATTCCTAATATACTCCTCCTTTAGGATAACTCCTACTCAATTTCTCTTCTTGTCAGTACAATGATAGGACAACTTAAAGCCTGCTCCTAAGCTTCTGCCTTACTATCTTTCCACCTGGTCTCCTGGGCGCAGAGTATATCCACCTTCCTGCTCAGCGTCATGTCGACCAACTCTACCTTTTCCTGTCATAGTCCCGACATTCAAAGTCCCTACCCACAGTCCCAGACTCTTGCCTTTCCTCTTCTCTTTGCTTCCAAACACGCCTTCCTCCTCCCCTTCTTTGATTTACAGTAGCCCAGTTTCCTTGGGTACCCTGTAGGTCATCAGTATCAATGGCGATAGTTGTTGACCCGGGTCTCGACTGATCTGTTATTCGATTATTAGGTTTCATCCACATGTTTTGTTTTGGCAAAAGTTTTACGTTGGATGCCCTTCCTGACACAGCCTTCTGCATTTATCCAGGCTTGGGACCGGCTCAGGAAGACACTGTGACAAGTGCTTCTCTCATCCCTGTTGTTGTCATGTAATGTTGACATTGATATTTTTCAGCGAGGTCACTAACTTGCAAGGTTACCTTTATTTCAGCACAGACTGGACACTGAGCGAAATAACAGTCAAACTATTAAATAGAAATACGCAATTTCTACAGAATGGAGATGAAATATAATATTCTCTTTAATGTAATGCATTGTCTTTTCTGACAATGTGGCTGATAAGAGGGTCGTGCAGGTGAGGCGACTCATTTAAATATTCAATTTTCAAATGTGATATTCACTGTGACAGGTATTGTCTGTTTCTACAATGGTGCTGATAATAAGGTTTTAGATAATGGGTAATTGGATGTTCTGATATTTAGAGCTTTATGGAAAACACACTTTTGATGATGATGGATTTTTTTTTCTCCCCTGGCCATTGCTATAGTAAAACTCAGAAATAACATTTGCTGCAGTGGCTTTTTTGTAAGCACTGACCCTTTTTTATGATACTGTCTACTACAACCATATGTTTGGCCCTTAATGTTTTATATCTAGCTTTCCATTAAGGCCTAGGCCATCTGTGAATTTCAAGTGCTTTAATTTGTCAAAAAAAGGAAGTGACACACAAGTTTCCAAACTTTCCCACTTGAAACCTCTTCACTGACAATCCTTATTTTCACAAAATGTTTGAGGTCATGGTTAAGGTCAGTCATCAACAGTCAAGTTTTGTGAAATCTAAAAAAAGGGCATACACTCAGTTGCTCACTCTTTAGGAGAGAAAATGGCCTTTGGTAAAATAAAAAATTTTAATTTCAAATTTTAGAGCATATGTTTGACCTCTTGTGATTCACTGTGGAGGACTGAATGTTAAGTCAGTTGTCATTCCTCAAGTAGGAAATAAAACACCATTTGCATTTCATTCCTTAAGTCTTGCCGGATAACTCATTATCAAATAGGTAACAAAGTGGGATGGTTTAATTTTGCTCAAGTGCACCTGCACCCACATGCGTGACCTTGTCTCTTCATTTGAATGTGGATATTTGCTGAGCATTTTTGCGTGCATATTCTGCTGAAGCTTCCAGAAGTCAGGAATAGTACCCCACATCCCCCAACCCTGGAAGAGATGACACACAAATGTTGGCATTGTGAGATGGTTTCCAACAAATTTAAGATTCTAGCTTACATATAATCATACAAGGAGACAACTAGAGTTAAATTTAAGAGGTATGAAAAATTTGCTCTCATTGCTTGGATTTATCATACTTAAGAGTGAAGTAAAAAATAAATGAATCCGTTTTAAAGTGTTTTTGATATGAATATCTCAAATGCAATAATCATTTTTCACTTTATTTATTTTAAGACTATATTTGCATTTAATTAATGTGAAATTAATCTTGTGGGAATATGCCTTATGGTTGAGACATTTTATTTCACTATGTATTTTAGCAACAGCTTTATGTACTAGTGTCCTTTGGGGCTCATACGGGCAAGTCTCTGGGACCTTTTAAGGAAGTATCGGGGCTAGAAAAGTTTGGGAAAACCTGATGTACCATATGAGTGGGAACGTGTCCTTCATGTTTGGAGTGGTGAAGTTTGGGAATGGACCGTTACTCTTTGTCCATGGCTCCGGTTTCTGCCCCACATCTGGTCCTGCTTTATGCAGAAAAGTGCTGTTTCTCTGATCTATTACAAGCTCTCTCTCACACATCCACACACGCACAGCCCTGCATTCACTTATGTCCACTTCACTCCATCACTGCATGGACAGTGGTTGCAGTGTGAGAGAAATTCATTGTAAGTATTTTCCTTCACAGTTCTACATGTCCTAACATTAGAACAGCTGAACAAATACTGTCAGCACTCTCTTCTTCATCTGAAGAAGTGCTCTTCTGATTCACTCTCACACCTTTTTTCCCCCACCCTCTCACTTGGACTTGATGTCTCTGAAATAATGTTTGTCTCTCTGTACTGATTGAGCACATTTATTTTGATTCTTTTTTTTTCTGGGGGAAGCTGCAGGGATCTACTAACTGACAGGCAGCAGAGGACAGAAGAAGTTGCCTGGCTTTGTTTGCGTGTCTTAGAAACATTTTCACATGCCTTTGGAAGAGTTTTACACATCTTGGAAACATTTGCACCATAGAAAGTTTACACAATCTCACATACATGTAGAGCAAAAAGGACAAAAAGATCATTTAATATTCAATTAGACTACATTTACATAAATGATACATATTTCTTGGTATTGAAATTTGGGTGGTAGAAAATATTTAATCTCCTTGGAAAAAAACAATATATATATATATATATATATATATATATATATATTGAGGGTGATTTCTGTACATGTCAACCCATCATTTCCAAATAGAAAAAGCATGTGAGTTCAATTTCTTTTGTTCATGTGTGTCATTTGTTTAAATTGCTTTTAATTCTTGGTAGTGGATCTATCTGGCATTTAATAATCAGCACAAAGCATGTACAGGTGGCTTTAATTTTCACCCATTAAGACAACTTTTTTGTTATCATTTGCAAAAGCAAAACACCCAACTATATTATGTGGGCCTCCGTGAGGTCTTTCTTTATTTTCTTTCCAAATCTCCTTTTTTCAGGAACTTTCGGGAACGAATAGGAACTTCTTTGAGCTTGTCTTTTAAACTTAATGCCATTATTGAAAATGAAAAATACAAATATTTCCTGAGGGCTGTGTTGTCCATTCAAAGAAAACCGGTTTGGGCACAATGCTAATGTATTACCTGTACAGTTACCAGTATTATGATTAAATGCTGGTTTTCGGTTCTGTTATGTTGTGTCGGAATTTTTGTTGGGTCATTTATTTTCAACTCAATGTATATTCAGTATTATGAGATATTAATAAGATTATGAGAGTAAAAATACAATGTGATTTGTGGCCCAGCAGTTTTAGTTGTTGTCAGCCCATGTCATTCTATGTCAACAGAAGTTGAGCCACAGGGACATTAAATGGTTCAAAGTATTCAATCATAGTTCTTCTTTCAAGAACGATGGCTACAATGCTTGAGATACGTATTGTTTGAAAATGGACTAGAGTCTCTGGGGGAGGGAGAAAGCAAACAATAATCAAAGGACACTGAAGGAACGGTACAGTGGGAACTAAACAGTATTGTGAAAGGTTGTTGAAGCCTTCAAGGTTGGATTGGACAAACATTGGTCCTGCTCACAAAGCCTTACAACTATCATCTTACTGATTTCTTTCTCTCTCTGCCTTCTCTCTTGATCTCACTTATTGCTCATTTCTTTTCGTGCCTTGCCACTTTTCTCTTTCATCCCCCCCGTCATCATCCCCAAGCCACAACTGTACAAATATTATTTCACCTCCTCCTGTCGTCCTCTACCCCCTTTTTTCTTCCTCTCTTTATCTTGTCATTGCCTGTCAGTAGGGATTCTATCCGCACTCAGTGTTGTGTGCGTGCATATGTGCGAACACATTGAGACTTGAGATACACTTAAGAGCTCATTGATTTAAAAATACCTCCGATATTGGAGGTCCCCTCCTGCCGATTCGTTCAGGAGCTTATCGCACACATAGACATCCACGCAGAGATATGCATAAACCAAAGCTCTACTCCAAAGTTTCTCCTTCAACTTTGTGATTGACCTAGTTAGCGTGTCATTTTGACAAGTTGTCTGTTTTGACACGACATCCTCCGGTGTTTATCAACATCCATTCTGCCTATCACAGGCTCACATTGGGAATACACACACACACACACACACACACACACACACACACACACACACACACACACACACACACACACACACACACACACACACACACACACACACACACACACAAACACAAAAAGATATACCGAGCTAAGATTAAACACTGGCAAGGAATGACTGTTGTATTTGCAATGGATAGGTGGAATGAGCTGTGCTAGATTAAGAAGAAAAGCTCTGGTCAGGCAACAGGCTTCTATTCACTCTGAACCCTGTAGATTATTACACACTGCATTATTTTTACTGCATCAAGTTTGTGTGTTTACATCATCACTCATTTGTAATTTAGGGAGCATATTTTTTGTCAGTGTATACTTTTTTTTTTTCTTTTTTTTTTTTTTTTATCCCTTCTCCCCTTGACGTAACTCAGGTTTAGTGTGTTTAGCAAGCCTGGTTGCTGACAGCCAAAGGTGAAAGGTGAAAGAGCCAAGTTAACTCCATCAATCCCTCTGGACAGTTACAAATGAGCCCTCCACTCCAGTCACAACAATCCCAGGATCACACAACTCCGAATAAAGGTGGAGGGAGATGGAGAGAGAGAAAGAGGGTGAGAGAGAAAGAAAAATGACTCAGTTTATAATAGAATGTAGGTAAAAACTGAAAATGTTTGCCCTTTTGATCAAACATGTATTTCCAAAGTACACTAATTCAACAAGAAGACATTTCTTTTTCTTCACATTTATATACATAGGATTTTTTTTTCTTTTTTCTGAACATTTAGACTGAAATATATTAATGGATCACTAGATGCCCAATGTTCAGTAGAGAAATTAAATATGCTCTGCTTTTTGGAGTTGGGCAAATTATCTTCTATATTTGAAACAACAAAATATCAGCAGCATTGTTCATACGTGGTTTGATGCCAAGTCATTTGACTTAGCCTTAATGACGGGACACCTTTACAAAAGCAGACACTTATAACTCGGATAAGGAGTAAAATCAATAACATTTCTGAGCAAACATGAGGAATCACACATAAAAGCCTGTGGACAAACACACACACTGAGACGGACAGACAGTGTAGAGCTCAGGTGGTTAAGTATGTTGAGTCAACAAGGAAAAATACTGACGGACATAAGTTTATACAAAGCAAACTATAATGGAGGAGTAGCCTTAGTGTCAATGCCTATCCATCTGCCAACATCACAATAAAACAGCTATCTTTTAACCAGAGTATTTCCCTTAAAAGAAGAAATGCATTTTTTTTGCCCCAGAGACCAAAAAAATTAAACTGTAGAAACAAACAAAGACCATCTTCATCTGGAAATTAAAGCGATGTACAGTACTTTAAAATTAAAGATAAAGTGTCTTTGAAGTGTATTTATTTTTTGTTTGCCGGATCAAAAGCAGGGAAGCAAAGAAGTATGCTCTTGTCGGGGAGGTCTCTGAGAAATAAAGAAATAGAAATAAAGAATTACACTGATGGCCAGAAAAATTTTATATCTGGCTTTATTACTTTTAATGCTCTTCATTCATGTTGATAAAATTTCCTTTTTTTCCTTCATCATCTATGGATTTCATCATATATTAGAGTCAAAACTGAAATGACTGGATAATGTTATTGAAGTGGGGGGTTTTAATCATTCGATTATTACATTTAACAAAATTTGTTTTGTTTTTACGATTTTGTCTTTAACTTCATATTAGCAGACTGATTTTACACCTTTTTCTATTGCATATCAGATATAACTTATTCACATAGGTTGCTGCTGAAAAGAGAAGGGTTTAGAGAGAATATGTGAGAAAATGTATGACCTGAGAGCTCAGTTGGAGAACCTGGACTTGAGAGAAACAGGAGGGGAGCTAACTCTGAGCCATGAGAAACTGCACACCTCAAAGCTAGTGGTCATGTCTGTTTTTGTGTGTGTGTGTGTGTCTGTGTGTGTCTGTGTGTACATGCGTAGGTGCGTGCGTGCGTGTGAGTTTATTGATATGTTATACAACCAAGTACTACAATTTATCAGCATAACAGGTAAAGTTTCAACATATATAATTGATCTGGATTTCCTGTGTGTTCAGGTGCGGAGCAGAGATCGCCTAATTTTGCAGTTGAGAGCTCAGATTAAAAAAAACGACTTGATGTATCAAGGGACACACAGACAGGTGCTGGTCTCAGCTTTTATTAATTTTTTATTCTGTATTTTTTCCAATTGCTCATATTTCTTTGTGCATGATACAGCAATGACGGGATTTCAGTAATTTTAAAGAATTTAAAACTGATATTTAATCCCTATTGCTTGCAGTGCCGTAGTGTGACAAGCAGACAAAATGTATTTTGTTGCATTTTCAGTGTTTTTTTTTTCAGTTTTGCATTACAGTAAGTTTTAATTTAAATCAAATATTATATGGAAGGGTCTTTGGTCTTCAACCCGTGTTTGTTTTTCATGTTTTACCAATTGCCTTAGTGTTTCCTACAGTTATTCTTCCTGCCAGTGCCCCTCTTTACACCCTCTTTCACCTGAGGGAAGTACCCATCCCAACTGCACTCTCCCACTGCAGGGATACTTAGAAGAATTAGAGCAATGGGAGGCTCACAGCGGTTCCTCAAAAGTTGGAGCCGAGGAAATGGGAATTGTTACTCATTCATGTCAGCCCTGTCCACATATCCCCATCTGCTGTGAGATTAAAGTTAGAACTATCTGACTAAAGACTGATTCCATCACTTTTTCTATTTTCTTTTTTTGATGCCCCCTCACCGTAATTTCTGTGTATATGGTTTTTCACTGTAGGCTGAAGTAAGTCTTGAACTATTTCATCTATCCTCTTTTCAGTTGTCCTTTTCATCCTTTTTTTCAGGTTGTGACACTGGAGGAGGGGATCAAAGGTTACCAGAGGGAGGCCAGTCAGTTTAGTAAAAATGTGGATAATATGGAGTACCTTAAAAAACAGAGGAAAGAAAAGCAACAATCATGGGAGAAACAACCTAGTTGTCAAAAACAGGTAGGTTTATCTTCCAAACATTACATAGTCACAGAGGAAACTTATTTTTTATGTGTTTGGTTGTCAATCATGTGTGTCATGATGCTACGGCAAAGCTATGTACTTTTGTAATGCAATGAAAACCATAAAAAGGAAAATCAGATTCACTTTAGCTCCAGTGCATGAGATCTATAGTAAATCAGACCAGACAGTCAAGTAGTTGTAGTTTCCTGCCAGGTCTAATAACCCTACTGCAGACAAGTTTTACTTTGCAGTCAGTTTTAAAATATTTCCCCATTTATTAGACCAGTCATGTGACAGCCACAAATGCTCCAAAAACAGGCCAGATGACAATCATCAGGTCATGCAGGTCAAAGCGATGTGTCTTCCATCATATTTAATGAGGGATGTTTGTTTCCCACAAGCACAAGCTCCTGATTATGGTCACAAGAAAGCCATGGTGTTCCCATTAAGCCTTGTTATGAGCCCTTTCATCCAATGACAGAAAGAAATGTTAAATCCACTATTAGTGTGTAGATTGTTAGACAGTGGATACATTATAGAGACAAAATACTGCAACAGGGAGACAGCAAGGACTAAAATGGGAAAAGCTGTTGTATCATGCCACTCTTTGTACAGTGCATGCGAGTGAGAGAGAGAAAAAGAGAGGTATAATTTGTGGTACTAGTCTTAGTTACAAGTTTACCCGAATGGTCTGAGTCAGTGATGTAGCAGTCACTATAAACAAATATACACCTATGAAAGCTATGAAAACAAAGGTAGACAAGTAAGAGTTTCTTTTCTTTTCTTTTCTTTTCTTTTCTTTTCTTTTCTTTTCTTTTCTTTTCTTTTCTTTTCTTTTCTTTTCTTTTCTTTTCTTTTCTTTTCTTTTCTTTTCTTTTCTTTTCTTTTCTTTTCTTTTCTTCTCCTCTACATGAACAAGTTTCCTGCTGAGTCATGCTACCATCCACAGAATCATGGTCTTGTATGGGCCAAGCAAATCCATGGTTAAACCAAGCTGCGGTATACCACTGAAATCTAACTAGTTAGGTGTCATTAGTTGTAAACCGTCATGTTCTCATCCAGATTACAGCAGGATTAACGTGGATGAACTCAAGATGAGTGTTAGGGGGGGTTTAACTTCCTCAACCTCTCCTCTTGAAAGTTGAGCTATGGTAGGATTCCTTGTGTAACACCAGGATTAAGCCCGGTTTCACTTCCTGGGTTCCCCTTTTATCATGGCAAAGGTTACTATATTAGTTTTGTTTTTCATTTTTTGGCAATAACGTATCCTTAAATTGCCTTTAATGTATTTTGATATATTGTAACCATTTTATTTTTAAAGCACAAATATTTTCTATTAGGTTAGATTACATTGAACTTTAAGTAAGGATACAGAGTAACGAAATGCAATAAGTGTCTCATCAGAAGTGCAAAAAGCAGAAGTGCATATGGACAGAATGTGCATAGAATAGAATATGTACAGCATAGAATATGAGAATGTATATGGACATATGTACAGAATGTGCAAAGAATATTATGTACCATATCAGTAAATAAATAATAGTGAGATAATTATTCTACAAAATAACAAAACGGAGAATAAATGTTTTTTGTGGTTACATGCCTACTACATGTGACTGAATTTTCCTTCAGGCTAAAGAGTTTGAAGGGACCCTTAACCAGCAGAAGGTGGAGATGGTAATCCCTTATCAGCAGCTAAAGAGATCCAGGCAAGAGCTGCAAGAGGCCTCTTTGGACATCCAGGTGCTGAAAGACACCCTAGCCCTTTTTAAAAAAAAGTACACAGCTGCAATAGAAAAGTTGCATAAGATGCAAGGGCAGATAAAAATTTTGGAGGAGGAACTATGTTATTCACAACAACAGGTAAATATGTAGTGCAATCAACAGTGCTTTAATTGGATTTAATTATCATTTTCTCCTAATAGATCCATTACTTTATGCTTATTTGAGATGCACATCACCGTATGATTCTGCCTTTGCCTTAATCATTCCTTTTCCTGTTCATTTGTAGCTAAGAGAGTCCCAGTTAGCATCTCATGCAGTGAGGGAAGAGCTTGCAGAGCTGAAGCTGTGGTACCGTGAAAAAGCTGGCCAATATGAAAGCTCGCAGGAGGCCCTGGACCAGTTAACCGATGAGTTCCAGGCCAATCAAATTCTACTGACCGAGACCCAGGAGCAAACTGAGCATTTTAAAAGCCTGGTGTGTACACTGCGGGAGGAAGTGAATACACTCAAGCAGGTCAGACAACCATTTCCATTTTATCTTATAAGCAGTGTCCTGTCATCTGTCTTGTGCAGATATGTAATTTCTTCCCTTCATGATTAACAGACAGATCATGAGTTTTTTTTGTTTTGTTTTTTTTTAGTGTGATCATTTTGACTTTGAGTGTAATGTCAAATTTGCATCCTTGTGTCCCTGCCCATGTGCATATCCCAGGGCTCCCAACCTTCATAAATGCAAGTGCCCAGCTGTGTGCGTGTGTGCGCGTGTGCGCGTGTGTGCGCGTGCGTGTGTGTGTGTGTGTGTGTGTGTGTGTGTGTGTGTGTGTGTGTGTGTGTGTGTGTGTGTGTGTGCGCGTGTGTACAAGTGTGCACATGGACACTGGCGTGTGTCACTTAATCTTTTCTCCTCTTTCTTTCTGTTTTATATTTACTACATCAGGCAACAAATGAATCATCTTTATTATGGAGAAATTTAATTTGGATGAACTTAACTGCTGCCGCCAAGGTCAGACGGGAAGAATGTCATTTTAATCCAATCAACTTTAATCTGTTGGTTATAAAAGAGTTAGGCTGTTGAAGAATGGCTGGATCACAGGCCCTTTATTATACTGGCTAATGACTTTGATTGTGAGGCGCCTATCAAGAGGTTAGGAGTTTGTATGGAGCCTCACTTCCTGCTGATTCTCTACCTCTTTCCAGCTAACCCTGAGATCAGTGTTTACAAGAAAATCTAAAAGCAGGAATAACTGAATATGTGTTTACAACCGCATATATGAATATTAAATCAATGTTAATATTGTTCACATTTTCGTGAAACATAAATAGAAACAGGAAGTTAGTGCTGCAACCGTAGTATCTCTGTTAATATATATTAAAATGAATCCATGAAGGCAAAAGAAAAATGTTGTCGTTTTTATGAGGTTTATAAGGTCTGCTTTAAATGCAATGACTCTGGAACAAGGTCTTCCTAGAAGGGTTTCAGTTGTTAATATTATGTTAATTATGTTAAAATACAACATTCTTGTTTGAAACGTCAAGGCTACATCTTTTGTTTGTTACGAATAATCTTTCTCTTTAATAACACACGGTTACCGCTTGTAGAAACCCCGAATAAAATAAATTTAATCGGCCTCATTATTTTACCTTTTTAAAGATTTCTTCATTTTATTTTTCATGTAATTTTTTTTTGACCAGCTTATTATTTAGGATGGATAATTTTTTTTTTTTTTTTTTGGCGGTTTAATTGAAATAAAAAATGATTAATAGCTGCGAGGTACTGTTTTTGTTATGACAACTGTTAGTATTACAACCCCCCACTGAGATTAAATTAGCCTGTCAATAACAAAATAACTGATGTCATATTTTAATTCATTATTGAATGATGAAACACTAAAATTCAACTATTTGCTGGCTCCATTTACTGTGACTTCTCACTGGACAGTTTGATAAAACATTTGATAAACAGTAGCATTAAATTGGTGTACTATAACCAATCTAGATTTATCTCCAGCTACATTAATGAATCTCTAGAAAGTCAAGTTCAAACAAGACCTAAAGCTTAATCAACTGAAGCATTCGTATTCAGACGAGAAGTATCTCAGCCAGCTTGACAAAGACATCATCTTCAGAAGATAAGTACAAAATTACATCAAGTTTCACACAGTGATCAACTTCTTTAGGTTATCAACAGTGCTTTCTTCCTCTTGCTGCTGTTGTTGCTGTTGTTATTGTTGTTGTTGGTATAGTACATATTGCCTTATTACAAGTTAGGCATAGACAACAATCCCCAAAGTCTACTTTTCAATGTGCCAGGTCACGGGTTAAATGTCTTACAGAGTGCACAGATGTTATTCTTCAGATGAAATCGGAGCTGGAGAGACAGTAATAACCAGTTTTTTCAGGTTTTGTCCTTGTCTGTCTGTTCAGGTCCCATCCATCTTCCTTCTGTACTTCACTTGCTGTCTTCCTTAACTTTATGTTGCATGGAACATTGAACAAAATCCAATTAACTGTCTTTTTCTTTTCTTTTTCATTTAATTCAAATGTTATGTTTTATTTTTTTGTGTTTGGTTGTAATTGCTGTATGCTTATACTGCAATACAGACTAGCAAGTCAATAGTATCCCCCGCTCCCTCAAGAAGAAAAGGTGAATCCAAAGCAAAGTCAAGTTGTGTCCTACTGTGCACACTTGAACAGTCATGGGCTGCTTGAAGAAGATGTGGCATACCTGAGAAAGAAAATTACACGTTTAGAGATGGAGCTGGCAAACCCCCAAAAGCTATGGATGTATCTGCTGACCTGTCCTCTAATGTAATGATAGCCGTATTACCTGACCCTTTTCATTTTAACTTTACTGTTTAACTCAGCCGGATCCAGATCCATCCGCCTTCAGTATTGCCCCTGAATGCATCTCAAACCAATAACAGAAGCAACAAATTAAATTCAACTTCCCAAAGAGGAGTACTCAAACTCAAACAACACACCCACACTCATGTGATTGTCCCGTGATTGCCTCGCAGAAACAAATTGCCTCACCATTAATTAAAGCACCAAATGGTGCCAAGGCTGGTGAAATTGACTCCAATTAAGAGCTCAATGGGACACTAAATATTCAAATTAAGCAAAGTGGTGCCTGTAGCCTGGCAGAGTGCCAGCATTTCTGGCACAGATCATGTTTGTGTGTGTGTGTGTGTGTGTGTGTGTGTGTGAGTGAGTGTGTGTGTGTGTGTGTGTGTGTGTGTGTGTGTGTGTGTGTGTGTGTGTGTGTGTGTGTGTGTGTGTGTGTGTGTGTGTGTGTGTGTGTGCGCGTGCGCACGGCCATGCATGTGCGCATTCTCTTGAATGTGTAGGTGGTATGGGAAACATTTTAGTTAACACATTAATTATTGCGTCTTCTGGCACATACAAGTGATACAGATAGATCATGTTCACACACACATACACTCTTACGAAAGGAAGAGTATATTATTCTCTTGCTGTCAGGTCTTGCCAATTCATTCAGCTTGTGGAGCTTCACATAATGAGTTTGTGCCTTGTAATGACACATATATTGATGGCTACATCATCATTTGCACCATGCATTATGCATATAGTCATGATCAGTCTTTACCATTATTCATAAATACATAATTATGCAAGAGCCCAAGCCATTTACATGCATGGCCCATCTTATGTATTCGAGTTCATTTGGAAAACACAAGCAAGTATGTCATGGCATGTTGGAGGAACAAGTCTACCCCTGGACATGCACAAACTAAGTTTTGTTTGTACCCAGAATGTCCTATAATTACCCTGGATCTGATATTCGATTTAAACAATGAAAAAAATTCAAACTCCCCAATGAACATACCTAATAGTTCCTCTTAGACCAATTATCAAATGGTCTTCCACGTATAAAGTGACATAAATATCTAACTTAATGCTAAGATACTAAGAGAACACGAGAAAATATTAAAGACTATATGCTACTTTCAAATCCTATCAAAAGTACAACAAACTCATCATTATTCTTAAAATAAAAAGTTTTACGTGCTTGTCACCTTTTAGAGAAAATGTACCATTTAGGCTCTTGAATACTAATGCAAAAGCAGATTTAAGTGTCAAGACCTGACAACTTATAAAGTATGGAGATATAATTATTTCTGCTTTTGTGAAATAGAGGGGAATCAGAATGAATTCCTTTACACCTTATCAATAGCCTAATGCATACAATGTTGTGTGTGAAACTGCTGTCACATGTTTTTGAGATATTTCCTCAGTCAAATGCCCTCTTTAAAAAATACACTTTTTATTTTGTGCCTCTCTTGATTAAAGAAGAAAAGAAAGCACACTCAATATAGATACGGACACCATGTAGTTCATTTGATATGAAATAATTTCATGAACACTGTATGAACATGCCCATAAGCACCCCACACAGAACTCTGTTTACCTTGACTCATCTTCACACTTCAGGTCCCTGCGTCGTTCCAGAGGCAGTTAGAGGAGGATGTTAAAGAGGCTGCAAAGAGGAGCAGGGAGATGGATGTTCAGAAAGTGGAGGTGCACAGACTTCAGGAGGAGTTACACAAAGAGGAGGTGAAGATGATGAGTGTCCTCAGAGAGAGAGAGAACCTGAGCAGTCACATGGGGCACCTGAGCTGTGAGCTGAAGGAGCTACGCAGCAAGTGCCAGCTGACAGGTAGCAATCACTCACTGTGTTCATCCGTTCCCTCCTTTATTCATCTGCCTGTCTCTTTTGGTCAACAAATAAACGGATAAATAAACATCAAATAAACATCAAACTCATCAAATAATAATTTTTTTTTTTCCTCTGTTTAATGTCGAACAGGAGGACATTCACGTAGAGGTGAAATAGCATACAACAAAAATATCCAAACATGATTACAGGCGTCACTATTTATTTTTGGATAAAACTGGCATTTCACAGTTAATGAGGATTTTGCAGCTGTGCAACTGAATTGAGTGGTGCACAAGCAAATCATTACCATGGTTTTCGGTGGGTTGGTGGTGGAGGTTTACTCTTTGAACCACTAGTTGCCAATTTTTTGTTTGCTCAATGGAAGTTTTCAGCCAAACCAGCTGCATGCTAAAGGAGCTATATAGTCATTTGTGTCTTTTGTAGCAGGACCATGCATGCCGATGTTCGCTCTATCAGTTAGCTCAAATTAGCCAGCGGTGGCACGACAATGTGTTGATATGGTTGCCAGTTGTCCACACGCAGAGCTACTCAGATATACACACACTCTCAGTGGATAGGGGTTTGATTTAATGGCGCAATGCTTTAGCTGTATGGTAATGATCTGGTTTTTGTGTATGTGCGTTCACACGGCAGTGGCCTTTGTAGTAGCGTGTCAGTGCAGGAATGGTGAAAGCTGGGTTTCTCTGGGCACAGAAATGTCTCATTAAGAATTAACGTACACGTCTACGGTCACGCCAGGCAAACACCTCACACACACGCAGCCATTTTTCCCCAACTCCCACTGCTTTAATTAGCACATACACACTGGCTGTCTGAGGTACAAATACACACACACACGTGCACATACGCACACAATCACCTATTGTCCGCAGAGAGATGAATCTGAGGTCTCTCTCTGTGGCAGACAGACGCTGGCTCGCTCTGTGAACACTGCTCATTAACAAGATGGAGACAGAGGGACAACACTGTGTAGCTTGGCCTTTGTCTGTGATCAAAACGCACACCCCCAACTCTACGTTGCACACAAAACCCCATATTATTTGGCTTTTACTTTCAGCAAATACAGTCCAGCAATGCAGAGCCTATTGTAATGACTTAAGAAGAATAAAGATGCATTATTATAACAAAGGGTACATTGTTTACCTGGATATAGCAGTGGCCTGAATAGACTGGGTGAAGAGTCAGCTTGAGAAATGACTGTCTTGAACAAAAGATCTTTTCATGAAAATGAAGCCCTTGCAAAGGGTCTTTCTTTATTGTAAAATTGATGCTTTTAGTGATGTTTTTTTTTTTTTTTTTTTTTGTCTTTGTGTTGTTGTTTTGTTTATGCTGTGAATAATTATAGCAGTTCTGCATGATAATGATGTTTTACATTCGATATGAATAACCGGAAATTGTGTTTATGGATGTATGTGTTGTGGATGTATGAGAAAAGGTATGAAATAATGAAAAAAAAAATCTTATTGGACAATGCTCTGTGCCCAAGTGGTTACAGACACATCTAAGTGATTCAAATTTTTCCTATACTCGTTAGATTAAAGAAATCAGTGAAAGACCACTTTGTAAAACATTTGACATGTAAGAGTCATGAATCCAGCATGTAAAGATGCGCTTGGATTTCAGGATAAGATCAGCCAAGACCAGTGTAATAGATGATAGCAACACTTGTTCCAATTTTTACTCCCAAATCATGAAATTGTCACATCTAAATTTCAACTGCCGTCAGGTAAATGGAAACTGGCATCTGGATACCAAACCTTAGTCCTATTCGATACATTTGTCTCTAAAATGTTATAGAAGAAATTGAGTGTCCAGATTGAGTGAAAGTTATGAAAGCCGTGCAACGGGGAGTGGAGGGATGAGTAAGGAACAGGGAAGTGTCACAGATATGAGATTGAATGATCTGACGGCAGCTGGATTCAAAAACACTGTGTCAAGAGAGGATAACGTGATTGGAAAAAAAAGTCCTTAAACTTTACAAATGACAGTATGTGTCATGTTTCATTTGACAGCAGGCGGATTCACTGAGATTCTCTGTTCCGTGGATATCCACTTTCAGAATGTATGTCAGCGCTTGAGTTATATAAGGCACAAATGCGTGTATATACAGTAGAAAATGTAGCACATCATATGTATATCTTATTAGACGTAAACACTTAATTGGAGTGCGATAGAATTACTGGATTCAAAAAGAAAAGCCTTTTATTTGACATCATTTTTGGAACTTTTGCCCATGACTAGATAATACCGTACACGGGGGTGCATGTTATAAGTGAAAACTTCGTAAGAGCTGTATCATAGGAAAAGTTATGATTTATTGTAACTGCATTTCTATTTTGTTAACAAAAATATGGCCTCACCAACCACTGCTACCAACACAGGGGCCAACTTATTTTTGAAATTCTTTATTTTCATGGCATTCTTGATGCTCTCATCTAACATCTTAAATAAGATGCACTGTAAAGTTCGCTGTAATGTGAATTAAATGCGCATATGTTGTTTGATAACTGTATAAACAAAAACACAATGTCCATATTTCCACACTTCCCCTACAACAGAAATGTGATATTGCCTCCCCTCTGTGCTGCTGATGTGTATCTGCCTAAAGATGATGAAATCATTATTGTGCGCATATGTGTGTGCGCAAAATCATGTGAATGTGTGTGCGTGTGTGTGTGTGTGTGTGTGTCTACCCAATCTGGATCCCCGGAGCACACGTGCACAGGCCTCTCTCCTCCAATTCACCTCTATTACTAGCTATAATCCCATTTCACACTCTATCGATCCCAAAAACTGTTGTTCACCGGAACCAGCAGCAAACACTGGCATTTCTCCCCATCACTTCACCACCATTGTTCTTTATTACACAAAGAAGCCCCCCTTTGTCTCAGAGCAAACGCAGCCCTACCGAAATATGAATTATAAATGTATGGCTAATAAAAGAGAAGGGAGGGAAAGTAAGAGAGAGATGGGGTGAGAGATAGAGATAGAGAGAAGTGGTTGGTAGAAACATCAGAGAAAATGACTCCTTTACAAGAGTCTATTGATCAGTTTCTATCAAAGGGGGATGTCAGACATGAGATTACCTGGCAGTTTGAGCATTAGGTGCCGTGTGTTATAGCCCCGGGCCCTTGTACCGCTGCCAGAGGATTGTAAATAAAGCGGAGAGGAGAGAGCAAGAGGGGAGTGCGTTGGGGTGTGAGTTTCAGACTTTTCGTGCGCGTATGTGTTAGTTTGTCTTTGTAAGTGTTCACTGTTGTGTGCACACATTTTTCCTTTTTTTCTTCTTGTGGTGTATTTGTGTGCATAACGGTGTGCGGCTGTGTGCCTACACCTATTGGCTTATACCCAAAAGCAGTGTTGCAAGCCCCTGAAACTTCAGAAAGAGAGAGAAAGAGTTTTGGGAGGCTTTGGGATGTCTCACGGGAGCACCTTAGCCCACTACGAATCCCGCAACAAAGCCAAAGGAAGCCCCTATGAAGCCTTATGAATCTTTTATGAGGGCCAGGCAGGGCCCAGCCCAGCCCCAACCACTGATTCAGGGTTAGCTGGGTTTTTATCCCTCTCATGTTAAAGGTGAGCTCCGAGAGTTGGGTAATTTGACCGCAGATCTCTGATTATAGACCGATGCTGTATGATGAGCTTTGAAGCTCATATGAAGGTGTTTCGAGGGAGTTTTAGGGAGACTTAGATTATGGACTAATGTCATACTTTAAGTTGTGAAGCCAGTATAAAAGGGTCAAGAAAGTGAGACCCGGGATCTTAAATAGCGGAATAATGTCATGAAGCCACTAAAAACAGGTTGTAAAAGACACTGCACCTCTGACTTCAGGATACTAACAAGTGTGGAGAAATCCTGAATCCTGGTGGGACCTCGTTTAAGGTGGAAAATTGTAGTAGCATTTGGTCATCAATCCCCAAGATAACCTTACCTGTTTCTACCTGTTTGTCTAACGTAAACACCTGTGCACACATGTGTGTCTGTGTTTATGTGTGTGTGTGTGTGTGTGTGTGTGTGTGTGTGTGTATGTCTGTGTGTCTGAATGTCTGCTTGTGTGTGTGTGTGTGTGTGTGTGTGTGTGTGTGTGTGTGTGTGTGTGTGTGAGTGTGTGTGTGTGCTGGCAGTCTTTTTCTCTGCTTTTGATTCTTAGTCTATCTAAACAGAAAAGGTAATTTTCACAGCAACATTTTACAACATGAATTTTTCTTTGCATGTTTCTTTTTACTTCCATGCAAGACGTGTTTGTGTAATCGTTCGGTGTGTGCGAGTAATTGCTCTCTCTGTGGCTTCCAATAGTTTGAGGTGTCACCAAAGGTAACTGATGCTCTGAATGTGGATCTGATCCAGATCTCAAGCTCTCATATCTTGGCTTTATTGATTATTGAGATTCATAGCAAACTTTCACCTTGAGGTGAAATAGCTAAGGTTGCATCCACCAAAACAGAGACACAGACACACAAAAAAATGAGTGTTTGTCCATCATTAAATATGTAGGATTTCAAGTTACCACTTCAATTTTCCGAGGAATTCAGTATAAACAGTTTGAATGCCGCAAACCCATAAATTAATCATAGCTTTATTAAATGTAGATTTTCTTTTCGGTATTTCCTCCTTTCTGATATTGGTTTTAACCTCTCCTTTCTGGTCTGTCTTGCTTTTACAGCACGGTGCGTGGTCCTAAAAGCCCTACAGCAATACCCTAAACATTTCCTTTCTTCTATTTCACACAGTCAAACGCACATGCATGCTCTCAAAGTCAAGGTCCATTCTGTAAATATTCAGAACACACACACACACACACACACACACACACACAAAAACACACACCTCTACATATTCAGTACACACACCTCCTCAATATTCACTAGCTTTGGCCACTGATGGCTGACAGTTTATGTTATATTCAATGAATACTGAATTTAGTGAAAGGTTTTAGGAGCTATGAAGAAACATTGACTCACAAAACAGCAAACATAACAAAAAAAGGGGGACTGAAGAGAAATCCTAAATTTTGAAACTGAAAAGGGCCTGCGAAGCAAACCCAATGGAAGTAACCTGACCAATGGTTTATTATGCAGCCGCTCAGTGTGCTCGACAACCAAGTGTAGGACAATGGGGTTTTATTGCATGTAGACGTAGGGGAAAGCTGAAAAGGGAATGTGATTGAAGGGCTGCAGTCAGGAGTACAAGCTCAAGTTGACTGCTCAGGGTAAAGAGTGCCATCTATTGACAAAGCCGGGAAGCACTTGTTTTGTCTCAACAAAAAGCAACTGGCCCTAGCGTTCAGTGCCTTTTTCTTTGAAGATGACTCGCAATTCACACTTTCCCGGTCTTGCTCAACTTCACAAACATCGATAATCACCAGTTTATCGATAAGTTTCAAGCTTCATATTTACTTAAATGCAGAGATATTATTCTCATGTTGTCTACCTCACTTTACTTAATTATGATCAAATAGTCTCGCTCTCTGTCTCTTTTATTCATAATAACTTCATTTTTCCCTTCCCAGGGAGCTATTCTTCAATAAGTCCTGAGCATGCTGAGATGGGGTGTTGTTCTTCATCACACTTTTGTTTATGTGTCGCTCTGTTCTCAGTGGAAGAGTTGGCAGCCAATACACAGGAGGCGAAGTGTATGGCAGGGTGCCTGAATGAGGGAAAGCTTGCAGAGGAAAAAATAAGGTAAGAATGGAAAGAGAGAAAGAAAGCTTCCTCCCTTATCCCACTTCCCATCTTCCCATGTGTAAGCTCAGTAATCAAAAACATTTCAATTCTTTCTTCTTTCTTTTTAAATGCAGCATACAGTAGGCCATTTAGCTGAACATGTGTTGCGCAGAGCAGCCCTAAGCTTGACGTACTTAATGATGTTCAAGAGAGTCTTCAAAGCAAAACAGTGAATGTTTTGGTCTATCATACATGCAATTATCATCTCAGAAATCCTGGATATCACAGCATGTCAAGCAATTGCATCCATTTAGCTTAGTTTTGCTACACTAATATTTAACAACTGAGACACGGTAAGTGACCAGATGTTAGGTCACGGAGTTCAGAGTTCACGGGCAAGACCCCCGCTTGACCCCTGTGTGTCACAAGAGCTGCGGTGATGACATCAGCAAGTATGTATCGCCTAGTTTAGTGTGTCTGTGAGTGCTTTTGTGTATATATATTTGTGCATGTTTGTGTGTGTGTGTGTTACTGTTTGTGCACACATACTGTAGTTGCGGTTGTGGCTTTGGCTTCGACATGACCTCACTCCAACGGTCTCCTTCTCAGGGAGTTTCTTGGTTAAGTTCAGCCATGGAACATTTTCATCGTCAACCAACAATTTAAAAAGGCATGGAAACTTAATAGGTTACATTCTGAATTATTGCATTTTATTACATTTAAACCAATTTTAGGTACTGGGTGGTAAAACAATTGCTGTGTCTGCATATTATATCCATTTGCAGAATAATGCTGTTTACTGTTAACCGAGTATTATCAAATAACTGCAAAGACATGAAAGGTTTTTAAGCAACAACACCATACTAATGGCTTCCATCTGTGCTGTGGGAAATCCCCTCCTTTCTCCACGGGATGCCTCTTCTCTTTCTTCCTTTCTCTCTCCTTCTCTGTTCATCCTGTCATGTGTTCTCTCCAAGGACCAATCTATCAGACGTATACGTTCCTTTTTTTTCGCTGGTTTTTCTGCTTCAGCTTTAACTACTGCATTGGTCGACTTGTACCTAAATCCGTTGCTGGAACATTTAGACATACAAAAATAGAGTTTTGGCATTAAATTGAGATACTTTTGTTGCTGTTGTAATATTTTTATTGATTTTTTTTTATTTTTTTTATTCAAGATGCTACATACACAAAGTATAATAATTACATTTCCAGCTTGTTTTGATTTTATTTTTGGTGGAAAGGTCACCAAAGATTATCATGACAAATGCTTAAATCTGTAAATCAATAAATTTCAGCATGCATGTGAGGCAAACCGATGTTTATGATAAATGGTTAATTGTCTTGGCTTTCTAAAACTGCATTTTTTCTGTTTTTCTTCATCTCAGGCAATGGATTGAAAATCCTTCGAAGAAGCATCATTGGTGTTTACATTTTTAAAAAATTCAAAAGCAAATAAATACTATTTGCAGATAATAAAGATGGCCTTTTACTCCAGTCACAAGACATATTCGCATATTGTGGCTAGGCGTGTTTTCACATTTCATTTAATGTATTTGTATTCAAAAAAACAAGTGATTCATTAACACTATGAGGGATAAAGATTAGTTTGAAGCAGTTGTTTTCTGATATTTTTATATGTGTCAATAAAGCCGAAAGGCCAATAAAAACCATCGGTCCTGTGCTGACTTTGTGGTCTTTCCCTGCATTCCATACTTTAAAATCTATAATATTCTTATTCAGTTCAATGTGCCAAAAACTTCTATCTATGTGAAACTCTAATATTTCTATTTTTATAAATGCTGAGTTTCTAATTATTTCATGCTTTTGAGGGTTTGGATTGTATGTGGTTTGTTTTGGTCTGGTTTTGTTGTGTGTGTGTGTGTGTGTGTATGTGTGTGTGTGTGTGTGGGTGCGTGGGTGTGTGTGTGTGTGTGTGTGTGCGCGTCCATGCAGGCTTGCGGAGGGGAGGTGAATGGGGTAGGTGGGGGTGTTGAGGCTCACTGATCGGCCAAAGTGAGGCTGTGGAGGGAGGTTTGTGGAAATGGTAATCATTTGTTGTATTGATCCTGCTGTAGCCAGGGCAGCCAGCTCACACAAACTCAAACGCACACATGTACACACACTCGCAGACACTAACCAACTCACATAAAGACAGACGCACAGTTGCGTGGCAGGAATAGACCCCTTCATATTGATCCCCTTCACATTCCCTTAGCTTGGCTGCCACACACACATGCACACAAACACACTCACACATGAAAACACACGCCCACACACACACATACACACACACACACACACACACACACACACACGCCCACACACACACTTGTTTGCACAACAAAACATTCAGTGCCAGGTTCATTGTCACTTTTGGATATTACATTTTGTCATAGATAGTAGATAATTAGATCCATAACAATCAATAGCAATACAATAGGTATTAAATGTATTTTATTTTTAAACCATCTTTTTTTTTTGTTCAGGTCAGTGGTTCTGAAGCTTGAGACTGAGATGGATGGGCTCAGAAAGGACCTTCAGCAGGTTGAAAGAGAGAATCAGAAACTACGGGAACAGGTATGTAAAACAGATGAGATTTTTTTTTTTTTCTTTCTGTATTTTTCCTCGCAATCCTGCTTTAAAAAAATTGCGTGCATCAGCAGAATTTTTGAGGTACCAGGTACTGCTCCCATCTTCACATCATGAAATTCTCTAATTCTTCCATAACACTTTAATTGAAAATTAAATGCCTCGTAAACTGTATATTTAAACACAATTAGTCCAGATACAAATGCTCAGATCCTGTTAGTGAACTAAATCTGTCTTCTACTCTCCTTCCCTCTCGTCTTCTCCCCTCAGCTCTCCTCTCTTCGCCCCCCTCATTGTGCTCTTTCCAATGCAAAGGTCTCCCTCAAGGTCTCCCCAACCTCTCCCTCCTTATACCTCTCTCTCTCTCCCCGCATCCCCTTTACCTTTTTGATGATTAGTGGCATATATCCACTGCTAGAGCCTGGATTATCTTGTCCAAGAGAAGGGGGTGTATGCAGGACCTAAACCTGGCAAGGTGATTTAGAGAGTTAATTCCTGGGTGTAATATTCCCTGATATTCCCTAATGTTCTGACTGGGAGCGGAAAATATCTCAGGGGAGAGCAGTTGTCAGAGCTGAGCCGGCGCTGTACAAAGGCAGAATGGATAATTAAGGGTAAAGCCAGAACGAGGGAAGCGATGTTCATTTAGATTCGACAAACTTTGAATTCTGTCTTAAGCTTCACTGAACCCTGCTGCTCTCTTGGATTTTGATTTTGCATTAAGTTCAATTTCTTCTCAAAGTTTCCTCCTGTCTCTCCTCTGTTTCTTCTTCGTTCCATGCCCTCCTGCGCTCTTTGCTTCCTTTACCCCCTCTCTCTTCCTCACTACGTGTTACTCGCCCTCTCTCTCTCTCTCTCTCTTGCCCTCACCTTTTCAAAAAGTCACACGGAAAGACTCTCTTTTTCTTTCCATGTTAGTACAGCGGGGTTCAACAGTGGTGAGTGCCGAGGGCTAGTAAGACACTGGCTGACTTGACTGGTCAGTCATTATCCAGATAAGACAAGTTTTTCATGTGCTTCAAAATGACTGATGCTAATCTTTCAAGGTGATGACAAATTTGGAAAACTAAAACCTTTTTTTTTTCCTCCTTTTTTTAACAAATCAAGGCCAACGCAATATGCCACAAACTTCATTATGTACAGACACCTGTTATCACTTTCATGTTATGTGAATATGATACTGACTAGTGAGACCGAAGTCCGTGTATTGTCTCAAGTGAACGCAGTAAAACTTCATTCACTGTCTTTGTATTTTGCAGTTTGCACAATTTGCGGGATATTTTCAGTTGTCATCTTATTTTCATCGATGTTTTTTTTAATCCTAGAATTTACATGTTGGGTTATTGCATGTGTATCTGCACTGTACCCTCAAAAATGCACAGCGATTCTATGTAGTCACTGCTGGAGTCCTGCTGTTCAAAATAATAGCCGTGTTACCGTCCGACCATTCAAAGCAAGCTATGCCACCTGTTTCCACTCTTTAAGCTCAACTAACCTGCTGCAGGCCTTAGCTAAATATTTAAGGAACACATTCTAGAGTAGTATCAGTTTTCTGATCTAATGGCATATTCCTTTCGGGGACTTTTCAAACTGACACCGTAACAACAACCAGCAGAATCTTTGGCTTACGATGGTAAAGCGGGCACAGGAGCTTCTCATCAGGAGGGGAATGATTGGCAGCTCCTCGAAACTCGATCAGAAAGTTTAATTCAGTCATACAGTTCAAGTTTTGCTTTCTATATTGAAGATAATTTCCGTTTTATTATTTCTCCTATTGATGAAAGGTTCTGATAAATGCTGTGAAAGAATGTAAATTTTAACAAAACAATCTATAATTTGCTTGCCTGTTATTAGCTCATTTTGAGGCAAATTACTTTTGGTTTCAGTTTTGCATCAATATCATATCTCTGGCAATGGATCCTTTTGTAGAATTCAAGATGAATGGTTTTAGAGGGCGTGAATGGGCCCGACCGCATGTCTTTTGCGTATCTGTTGTCAGTGGCTGGTGCCTGCACTCGTATGCAGTCCTTTGTATCTCCCTCTGAACTCGCGCTGCCTTTCATCATCTCAACAGTAGATGAGCTTTTCAATGAATTGGCCTCCAACCAGTGTTTTAACAGGAGTGTGATGGCCGATCTGACTATGACTCCTTCATTAGGTCCCAATCTCTGTTATTGACCAGGAGAAGATGAATTATCCGCTGGTGAAAAAAAAAATCAAAGGGTTTGAAATGGTAAATGGTACACTACAGTGGCCTATAGAGGAAATCTATATAACAAATTGCCTCGGTGCTCAGTAGCTGAACTTCAGATAGCTCGGTATTTCTTGCTGTTTATTTTAGAACGCATAATGTTAATAATGATGTTCGTTTGAGTTTAAATAGCATACATCGTTGAGTTTGTATTTTTGGAAGGTCAGCTTAATGTTTTTTCCACCAATGTGGAATTACATGTTATCAGTTATTCAAAATAATTGCATCTAACTACAGTGGACTAGACACACAGATGCTATATACAAGAAAGGTCACAGGCGCCTGTTCTCTCTCTCAGGTCTTTTAATGGCAAAGCCATGCTGCAGATGTTTTATCACAGGGTGGTGTCCAGCATCATCTTCTACGCTGTAGTTTCTTGAGACAGGAGACTGCAAGCAGCTGACGCTAACAGACTAAATAAGCTCATCAAGTGGTTGGCTCCATCCCTGGAGTTGAATTGGACTCTTTAGTGGAGGTGTTTGAGAGGAGGATACTGAAGAAGCTGCTCAGTAACAGGGACAACACCTCGTGCCTCACCCCTTACATGCTGTGCTGAGGTCCTGCTCGAGCACCTTCAGGCATAGACTGAGGCTTAGGGTCTTTCTCACCTGTGGCCATCAAACTTTATAACTCCGCCCCTGCAAGAAGGAAACCCGACAGTTATAAAATCAATATCATGTTTCAAATGAATGGATGTAACGTTGGAGCCGCCCGGCAAAAGAATTTCCTTCGGGATTAACGAAGATCTATTCTATTCTAATTCCAAGCACAGACACAAACACACACGTTGCTTGCTGTCCCTCTGCATGAGTCCAGTTCAAATACAAGTCATGATAAACACAAGACATGATTTTGGAAGACTACTTCATAAGCAAACCATAACTCGTCACATCTTACGCGTTCCTCACCCTCACCCTCACCACATGCGCGCACACACACACAAATGCAAACATTCACAGTCATTAGTGTGTTTACCACAACTTCTTTTAGCACAGAGAAAAATATTTCAAATGGTGTTAATGAGAATTTGCAGAGATGTTTTCAGACAGTGAAACTTTATCTTGAATTTTTACATGCACATAAATGTTTGCTAGTTGGAGCAAAACTTTACGGTAATTGATGCCATACTATAGAAATACAAGTAGGCTTTTATTAACTCTGGGGGCAGTGGGCATTTCCAAGCTACCAGTCTAATCTGCTAGGTTTTATTTCAATCTAAAAAACTGCCCGATTTCAGGGAAGTTTTGTCAAGCTTTCATCTATCATTACCAGCTATATTTGTTGGGTTAGATACCAGGGCTATCCAATAACTGAAAAAATAAATAAATACAAAATGAAAATAAATACATAGACTAGAACGCTTGATGCAAATGAGATCATTTTAACACCAAACTGCAACTGCAACCAAATAAAATGATCTGAGTATATTTTGTAAAAAAAGAACATGATGTTGAAGAAGATCATTTGTAGAATATGAGAATATTCAAAGTACAAACACATGGATATATTTCCTCCAGAGAACAATATTTAATTGTTGTTTTTTCTTTAGGGTCCTTAACAGTATCTTGTACAACCTTCTGGCTGTTTTGACCCGGCGATATCAGTGAGATTGACCGCACCTAACCTGATTTAATCCATCTTGACTTGAGTTGATGTGAATTGACTTACTCCGACTTCATATTGTGGACAAACTAAAATATTTCCTCAATTTTCTTCATTTCTCCAGCAGTGAGGTCAGCATAGATTTTTGAAAAATAGAAATAAAAAATTCTTACCTTTATGTTATAAGACAAATTGAATCATTCACTTTGTAGACAGAACTGTGATATGGGTTGACTTTGGCAAGGTGCAAATGTGTTGGTTTCAGAAAACAGATTAAATTGAGAAAATCCGGTTAATAGAGCTCATCATTATACCGTTGAGAAGCTAGTCTTGGTCCAATTAGTTTAGAATGACTGTCAGTAGATCATCATTTCCCACACACACACACACACACGCACACACACACACACACACACACACAGCACACACACACAGATTATATGAAAGATGAATGAGAACAGATAAATGGCCGTTGATGAATAAAGAGAAGTGGTCCAATTGCCTGACTGTTTAGCCGTGATATGGACTCGGTATTGGTTCTGAGTATGTCTGTGTATATTCTATATGTATATACACATCATCAGCTCACTCAGATCATTAGCTTACACTCCTGTTATTGTTTGAGAAAAAGGGTGGGATAGTCATGCAAGCATAATAATCTAAAATTTTTCTTTTGTTGTTGGCTTTAGTTGTCTTAGAATGCCTGGATTTTGTAAATTGCATGAAAATTGTTTTAATCTAATCCTTGATATGAGACGGGAAGACATACTGCTCAAAAAAAATAAAGGGAACGTTTAAACAACACAATTTAACTCCAAGTCAATCACACTTCTCTGAAATCAAACTGTCCATTTAGGAAGCAACACTGATTCATTTTGACTTGTTTTAAGGACATCAAAGTTGGATCGTTGTATGTGTTTTTCCACTTTCATTTTGAGTGTGACTCCAAATCCGGACCCCCATGGGTTAATACATTTGATTTCCATTCATATTTTTTATGTGATTTTGTTGTCAGCACATTAAAATATGTAAATAGCAAAGTATTTAATAAGAATATTTCATTCATTCAGATCTAGGATATGTTATTTCAGTGTACCCCTTATTTTTTGAGCAGTGTAGATTTCATGGAATTTATTAATATATTTATTCTAAGATCCTAGACTCGGTCACATTACTGTCTAATTTGTACCGTTAAGTTTACTCTTAACATTTAAAGCTGATACATTTTGCATGGGCTGCTGTGTTAAATGTAGCCTTGTCATCCAACTCTTGGAACTCGCCCCTTTATCTTACCATAATTCCACCGTGGTTTTAGGTCTACCTGTACACTTTAGTCAGGTTTCCTTCAGTTTCTTTGCAATTTTAACAGAGGAAATGTGCTTCATTGACATTTTGGTTGTGTTGAAATATTGCCTAAGTCATACTCCAGAAGGTGTTGCAATGTCGCTTGAACTCACACTGCTTTTATGCACATAGAAATGAAATATAAGTCATCACCAGAGGGAAGACTTTCATCACAGTCTGTCATCTGTTTTACATCACGGTAAAAATTTCGATTAGCTGCTTATTCCAGACCAGATCAAAAACTTAAGACATCCTTTTGAGACAGCGCACATGATTTTTCTCATTTGTTTTTTTTGGACCAATATCCCTTCACTTTGTTACCCAAACTAGTTTGTTCTTAAGTAAACACACTTTCTTACTTTCCAGCTACGGGTATTTAAAGTGCCCTGGGTCAAACATTGGAGTAGGATTATCCATTTACATCTTGAAAAGCTTGTTAATGACAAATCAAATAATCTGTTTTCAAGGTATTGTCCTCTGCAATGTGCATCACCAAACCCTGGATCCTTATTCACAGGCTTTGCATTTAGCGCTATTTCTTAAGAAAGAAAAAGGAAAGAAAATTATTTGGTGTAACAGCAAAAATAATCCATGGTCCACATATAAAGATATGTTTTTATAGTTGAAGACAATGATTTATTTTAATACCTATTTAGGCCCTGCTCTTCCAAATAGCTGGAGAAAAATAAAAATGCATCATCAGCAGAGCCTCTAAGTCTCAGGAGGTAAGAGCGGGTAGAATACACGTCGGCCATCCAGGGCTTGTGTAGCGGAAAGGAATGTGAAAATATTTAATAAACCGACTCTTCTAGTCTTCCAAATTGTTATTGGAGGACATGAATGAACGTACATATTTACTTTAGTACTTTTTTATCCACCAGTATCTTTTCAATGTGAATCTGCAGCAAAAACTTTTAAGACCAGTGTGCAATTTATGTAACGATCATGTGACCTCTGCCATACTTATATTAAACTAAGAGACAGCAAGAATAATGGACTCCACTACCAACCATGTTCAAATCAGCTTTGTATTAAGTGGTCGACAGTTTTGTTTTGATAAACATCATTGACGATAAACATCATGGGAAATGAAAATAGAAGCTTTCATCTCTCTGAAAAGCAATCAAAGAACTTTAGCATTGTATTTTACATCACTCACTGTCGAACCTAGAACAGTAATACCACAGTGTGGTATACAGTGTCCAGATTAGGAAAAACATGTATATATATATATAGATATAGATATAGATATAGATAGATAATTAAAATCTATATCAAGACAGAATGGGATTTGAGTCTTCTCTCCTTGAGTTGCAAGGACCCAGCAGTCTTTCTGTGTTACTTAGTTTTTTATTTATCTCTATGTGTTCTCAAATTATCCCCAGGGACATTAAACAAGGACAAGAAGTTTCCTAAGAAACGGATTAATTGTCAGAAAAAATTAGTTAGATATAGCCACCAAATGACAAAAGAAGCAAAGCAAACGTTTACAGTTACTATCATCACATGAGAAACCTGAATCTTGTCTTTTTTCCGTTTCCTTGGTAGGATTTTGGCCCGTTCTCTGTTGATATTTTAAAGAGCTATTATTGATTCATTATCTATTCTGCATATCCCGCACTCAGGCTCGCAAAAAGTCTGGAGCCTATCCCAGCTGTCATTAGGGAAGGGTAGAGGTTCACCCTGGACCATTTGCTAGTCGATTACAGGGCAACACATAGAGACATACAACCATTCACTCTCTCATTCACACTTTGGGAAATTAAGGATCTCCAATTAAACTACTGCATGTTTTGGGACTACCCATGTTTATAGCCAAACATCCATCCATCCATCCATCATCTGCCGCTTATCCTGCAGGGGTCACGGGGGATGCTGGAGCCTATCCCAGCTTTTATTGGGTGAGAGGTGGGGTCGCCAGTCAACCACAGGACCACACATGTATAGACAAGCAATCAATCAGTCACTCATTCAGGGTAATTTTTCCCAATTTTCTCCCAACCTGCTGCATGTTTTTGGACTCTGGGCAGAAACCGGAGATCCCGGAGGAAACCCACATAGACATGGGGAGAGTGCAAACTCCACACCGAAAGGTCGAACCAGGGTCCTTGTACGGTGAGGCCGAAGCGCTAACCACTGTGTCACCATGCCGCCCTGTAATAAAAAAAAAAAAATCAAATTTCAATTTAGAAAATTTGTAAAAAAAATATCATGCCCATTGATAATGCATTTTAGCTCGTCAGTAATTGAACTTCATTTCTACTTTCGGGATACAAACAAACGTGATGCCATTATTTAGCTAGTGGAGTGAAATTAACATTGTAAAATAACAAAATGGAAAAACCTTTTATACCTCAAGTCCTCAATAACCGGCAGATTTGTTTTTTCCCCAATTTCTAACAGGTCGTCAAAGTTTCTTCTCTTCTCATTTGTTCACCTTTGTTTTGATGTAGTCAAGGTTTTTTTTGAAGGGTACTCAGATACAAACATCCTTTTTATCTCCAATCAAAAGCAAGAAATTCATTTTGATTCTTCAAATTCAGTTTTCGATCATTTCACCTACTATCAGTTTTCTAAAACACGTGTATTCAAACAAAAATTTGATAGTGTTGAGATTTTTTCATTTCATTTTTGTTTTTATACTTTTTAAAGTATCACATATTCAATAGACAAATCCTCTGAGTAATTACAATCAAATTGATAGCAGGTTAACATGGGTGCTCGTACTGTGTTTTAAGAAGCAGAAATAGTTAATGTTGCAGAACGAAAACATGGCAATGCCAAATTAGATTATAATGTACTTCCAATTGATTATTATGCACTTAAGAGACAGAATGTGCTACATTGTTCACTAAGATAAAAAGAAAAGCAGGTTAGGTTGAATGCACTGGCTGTCATTATTGATTATATTCATTCCTGATCATATTGTGCGAAGAAATATAACATTGTTTCTGTTCCAACATAAGGAAAACATAAGTCTGTAAACTTGGTTGTTTCGATCTACTTGATATTCAACCAGTCATTCAAAGAGAAATAACACAGCTATTACATAAAGTTCTATGGCCATTTCAGCAAGTAATTATCAAAAATAAAAATCTAACACAACAAACAGCACATGTAGTTACTGTAATGGTGCTGCCCTGCATATAAATACAAATGAAGGATTGCTTATTTTGAACTGCAAGCGAATAACATTTGAGCTTAAATAAAAAGAGCCAGTCAAAACAGATAGAAAGTCCATAATGGTGAGAATCAAATGTCTAAATCAAAATATTGATACATACCAAACAAGAAACATTTTCCCATTTCAAATTTACGACATAACCATTTTAAAAGCAAGAAGCCAAGGTATTGGCCAAGGCATCTGTTCCATTTTCTTTTCACCTAGAACTTCCTTATGAATAATAATCCTTATGAAATGAAAGACAATTAAATAGGGCAGATGGTGCTTAAAGTGTATTATGTTCCATACTTTTGCCTATGAACATATTTTTTTCCTGTTATTGAGGTTCAATTTTCAGGATTTGCAAGACTTCAATACGTACTGCATTAAAGTGACACCTCCTTGCTGTGGGAGCTTCATCTAACTGTAAGGAGATGAAGAAACTTCTCCTGAGACATGTAATGTAGTTGGCCTCATGCAGGATAGATAGGGGGCTTCAATAATAACTGGCACCAATAAACAAATCAGCATACATAGGGGAGTGTGTAATGAAAGGACTCAAGGAAAAGGAGTCAGGCCATGCAGAAGCAGACGAAGGTAATTAAAGAAGCCATCATCAGCGTCATTAATATGCTAGATCTGCTGTGGCCCACTGACTAGTCTAATGGAGAACATGTCATCATCGTCACCATTAGGGAGAGTGGGACACACATAAACACATGCACTCACAGTCTTAATGTTGGGTCACGCCATGATTATCACCATTAAGCCTAGAGTGAGAAGACCTGCTTAGGAATCTTCATTCTCTGTTACCATCATATACACACACACATACTGTTCCTACCCACCCGCGCTTGTGGATCTTTAATTCAGGCCCTGTGACTGATAAGTATGCATATTTAAGCGATGTCAGTTCTGTTGGCTCTTTTAATTAGACAGAATGAATGAATGTTTTATAAAAACGTGTTTAACAATAAATGTGTTCATTAATTTGATGAGAGGATGTGCTCTGATGAGCTGAGTGGAACAGAGTAATGGCTCATATTCATCTCTGGCAGTTTGATGATGATGGTGGCAACATCTCAACGGTCTGTTTCCGATTCTTTTTCCTTTTTTTTTGTTTCAAATTCTTGTCCTCATTAGCCAGTAAAGTTAACTTTGAAATACATTATGTTTGTTAGATATTCCTCGACCTTGAGCAGGTTGGTCTGTTTTAGTGAAACTGCACTTCATCCTTAGTGTGCAACTAATGTGCAATATGATACCAGTCCATAGCTCCGTGGAGAACAGAAAAGATGGAAAATCCATTAACTGCTAAAGTCCCTGTGATTTTTATTTTTTTCTGTCTCCAGGTTTCTTTGTGGTTTTGTCGTGAAAAGTTCATCCAGATGTTTACTTTCTGAGTGATTGTGTGAGTCCACAAAATCCATCTTCCATTTATTATTAATGAAAAGTGTGAACTGTGGAGTTGACTACTTCTTTGATAGACTCAACCATCAAAACGATAAATACTGTTTCAGGTGCTGCAAGGACTCCAAATTCTCCACATTTATCGAAGTAGTCAAGTCAAATTTTCTAGCCTATAACAGTAAGGACCAATGGCATCAGCTGACTTGGTTTTTCCAAATGCATTTTGTTGCCCCCTTTAGCCCCCATCATCTGCTAAAATATTTGTGCAACAAAACCAATTTAAATGTTAAGCAGATTTACTGCTTTACTCCTCCCCCAATGCAATTGCTGCTCCTTCTGTTCTTTTTCCTTCTTTTTTTTTTTATAATGTCCCTCCCTCTCCCTCACACACTCGTCGTCCTTTCCCTCCCTTGACAATGCTGGAAACAGAGTGATGGTGTGTAATTTAGTCCTAATCACAACATCAGACTTGTGCTGCGATTTACATCCCTCCACCAGCCGAGCCAGTCAGACAGTCAGGAGGGAGATGTTAATGTGAGACCCCAGGTAATTACTGTCATTACAGCACGTTACAGACCCTGCCCATGTTCCTGTGTGTGTGTGTGTGTGTGTGTGTGTGTGTGTGTGTGTGTGTGTGTGTGTGTGTGTGTGTGTGTGTGTGTGTGTGTGTGTGTGTGTGTGTGTGTGTGTGTGCGCGCTTGTCTTTGTTTGAGCACTCAAATTGTCGCATTTTGTTCTTGTGTATGTAATTATATTATGAATATTAGTATGTGGTTTTGCTCAGGAAGTCCACAGTTGAACTTGTGTCACCTGACAAGCTGCCAATGCACGAGACAAAAAGAGTGGTGTCGAAAACAACAGGGGATTCACAATCTTGATTTCATTGTTGATAGATGTAATTACAGTTGATTCACTGATTCGTTTTATTTCTTAAAGTGAATGGTTTTCCTTATTCAATTTCATTCTTTTCATTTGATGATATTTTGTACTTCTTTAATCCGAAGGTAAAAAGTGCAATCTGTCTTCACGCTGTGCGATTTGACTGATTGATTTTCTCTCATTGTCACACGTTAGAGCACTTTTGGGGGGATAATTTCCTTTTTTTAACAGCAATCAAATGCTGTCGTACTATTTTGACAAATGGTTGGTTTCCCGCAGGAATAAATCAATTACTGATCAAAAAAGTCAAACCTCAGATAAACATCAAATATATATCTGTAGCTGTGATTACCTCTACAGCATGGCTGACTTTGCTTCATCTCATCACATAGAAATGTTATTTCTTTTGTGTATTTCAAGTTAAGAGAGCATTTAATTAATCCCCAACCTTTGAAGTGTTTCCATTTCCAGTGTTCAAATGAATAATACACAAATCATCTTTTTTATCTGATCATTGTTATTGCTTTGAACCAATGAGGTGAGCTCTGGCTCATCTTGGAGTTTACGGCAAGATGTAGTGTTTTCAAAACACGCAGTGTTGTGTTTTTTTTTTTCAACTTGTCACCGAATTCTCACCAGTTATAGAAACACAGATTATAGTCATGTTACTTTGTGTTCATCAGTCTTCTGTCTTTTTTTCCCCTCTTACTTCTCTATAACATATGATTATCATAAAATATTATTCCAATCCTCAAAAAGCCATTACCTAGTATTTTTAACTTTTTTGTCCATGTAAATCACATGGCAGCTGTGGATACATAAATGATGGTCCATATTTGGTTTTTCCCCCACTTTTTTATTTATTATTTTCAGCGAACTCTTTGTGGGGTAGATAGCATGGTATATCAAGGTGTTTCCATAGCGATAAGGGCAATGTGTCAGGCTCCCCAGCATTTAGGCCTGTAAAGGTCCCGACTGATAAGCAGAATGAACAAGTCAGCAGTTTGGCCAGTGCCATCCCATCCCTGTTTTCAACCAAAACTTGCCCCCCTCACCCTAAATCTCATCTGCAGCCTGCTTCTTCTGCCTCTTCTTCTCATCTAATACCTAGCATTACAATCTATACATGCCTGGAAATGCTGTCTGTTTCATTCCTCTTACTTCCAAATTATTAATATAGATTTTTTATCATCTATGGTCAAAATATAGAATGCTCCTTTACTCTCAGTACTCACCTATATACCCACTGACATGTTGCTTTGTTGATAACTAAATTAAAGATGCTCTGAATATTGTTAAAAACCTGTGGTTTTCTAAAACAGGTGAGTATGGTTAATTCTGACAAAGAAACCCTTTGCCGTGAGAGGAAACTGTTCATGACCAATCTCAGACACTGGATTGCAGAACTAAAGTAAGTCAACTCACACTGACATTTTAGTGAATGCATTACTCATGCATTTGCAAATATAATCAAATATAATTTGCAGTATTCTTGCATGTCAATTTCATTGCATCAGCACTGTTGTTTTGCTTGCCTTCCACTATAGAGATTGCAATAAGAGCCTTGTTGCCCAGGTGAAGGCCCAAAACAAGGTTCTGCTTATAATCACTGAGGAGAAAATGTGAGTTTGCCATGGAGATCTATTTTTATGTTGTAATTCCAATGACATATCAGTGAGTACTTGTTATACTACTTCGCCTACAAATCACATGTACACTCTAACCAGAGGAAAGTTTGTTTTTATGTAAAAATAAAAATGTAGTAGTTTGTGTGATGCTATATGTCTCACAGGGATTCAGTGGGACTTGCATACATGCACTTGCAAGTCTTTTTGCATCATGAATTCTTGTTGAGATCTTCCTGTCTTGGCAACTGCCCTTAAATTTATTCACTTGAAGGCATTTCAGCCCTCATCCAAGAGGCTTCTTCAGTTCTTTTGACCTGTGGGGAGTTTCTGAATATAACTGTCAGGTTTTTGGGTGGGTCTAGGCTATGGTGGCTTGTTGTGCAAAGAGTTGATCAGAGTTGGCAGAGTTGATCTGCAGAAACTAGGTGTAAGGGGGTTTGTTATGCTTATGGGGGTTTCGCTCGTTGAAACTAAAGACCAACTTAGTGATATTACCTGGACTGGAATGTGAAATGGACGTTACCGGGGGCTGGTAGTGGTGGTGGGCCTTCTTTGGTTGTTTGTTTGGAGGGTGCAGATGGGCCTAGTCCATGAGTGTTGATCCCAATACAGCATTGGACATTTGTGAAAGGTTGTGTCTGAGGCCATCTCCTCTGTTTAGAGATGTTTTTTCTATTTTGACAAATATGGCTTCTTCGACTCCTCTCTTGAACCATCTGACTTCTCTGGCCAAAATATGGACATTGCGGTCCTTAAACAAATGGCCCGTGTCCTTCAGGAGAGGGTGGACCATGAAGTCCTGTCCTGAAGTGGTGGGTCTCCTATGTTGGGCCATCTGTTTGTGCAGAGGTTGTTCAGTCTAATGTCAACGTCATCACATTCCTCAGAGCAAGTGACAGCACACACCACATTCTCGATCTTGTATCTGGGTATTTTGTCCTTAGGGTGCACCAGTTTTGCATCAAGGTGTTGTGGGGTTTGAAATGTACCGGCATATGGTGTTTTTTTTAACACCCTTCAGAGTTTTTCCAAAACATCATCAACTTGCAGTAGGATGATGCTCTTTCGTTTGCTGTTGTCTTCCTCCTGTTCTTCATTCCAAAGGATGTCAAGGCTTTCCTTATGTGTTGTACCTCAGTCTTGCTTACTTCAGTGATTGATGGGATGTTCTTGGTCTGGTAGTGCAGAGTTCTGATTACTCCCAGTTTGTGCTCAAGGAGGTGGTGTGGGTCAAAAGGTCGGTGTGTGGTCCAGTAGTGTGTCTACAGACCACCTATATCCACATGGATTTGCCATGGGCTAGCCTGTATCCCCCATAGTGGCGAAGCGATACATGGAGGAGGTTGAGAGCATGGCCCTCACTTCGTTCAGGGGAATACCGCCAACCTGCAGGTTAAGGTATGTAGATGGCATATGGGCCAAGATCAAGAAGAATGGGAGCGTTCACCAGTCACTTCAACACGATCGACGTCCACATCATCACAAGGGAGGACGTAATTGCCAACCAACTCCTCTTCTTGGACTGTTGCGTTCACATCTAAAAGGACAGAAGCTGGGACATCAAGATTTAAAGAAAACCAACACTCACTGAACCCCCACCAGAACCAGCTCCCAGTAACGTCCACATGAGCCTCAGTTCATCTGATCCAACAGGTATCACTCCTTTCTTTAGCTTTACCTTTTTACATTCCCATACAGGTAATCTCAATAAATTGGTCTTTTGTCCCAACAATCAACACCCCCATTAGAAATCCATTTGCACAACAAGCCACCATAATCTAGACCCGCCAAAAAATTTGGCAGTTATTTTCAGAAACTCCCCATAGGTCATTAGAACTGAAAAAGTCTTTCGGATGATGGGTGAAGTGTCTTCAAATAGAGAAATACAAGTCCGGTTGCCGAGACAAGAGGATTTCGACACAAATTCACCATGATCTGGATGACGGAGAACCTCCAGACATCTTTCTGCATCATGACTCAGATACACACACACACACACACACACACACACACACACAGCAACACAGCATCAGCATACAGAGACATGGGTGTGATATATTCCTCCCTTTGGAGATCAAACTGGTCTAGCAGTCTTCTGTCATTCTGACCTTCTGCGGTCCCATTCCCACCTTCGCTCCACCCAACAACAGTAATGTCGATCTTTTTGTTATTCTCCTTTGAAATACACATGCATTGTGTGCATTTTTATACTTATCTTTCTGTTATGCTGAGGTGTTGGATCATGAATTGTGGAGTATGACATTCATGAAGTTGCATATCATTTATTGAAAACTTTGCTTCCCTGATCATAGTTCTCTCTCTGCTCAACAGATGAACATTTAATGGCATAAATAATGTATATAGTGTTTGCTGTGTTTATGAGTGGTTGCTACAAAATAATGAAATAAATAGCTACAAGGAAAAAGTATTAAATGGGGCCAGGATTGTATCATTTCACAAGAATGTAGTGTGTGTTTGACAAAGTCTAAACTTGGGACCGCCATTGTGTAGCAGAGTATTTTTTCGCCCGCAAAGTTAACAAGAGTCTCTCGATTATTATAGCCTTCTGTCTTTTTTGCCTGTGTCTGTCTTGCTGAGTATACTACTCGGTTTAACTCCATCCCTACTAACATCCCTCCCTCTTGCTTGTGTCAGACATCTTCAGGAGGCTAATGACACACTGAAGGTGGAAGTAAAAGGGCTGGAAGAAGTGGTTGCAGAGAAGGAGAGAGAGATGGAATACTTCAAGGTGAACTGGGGTAGAAAGTAGAAGCAATAAACAACATATGGGGGGGAGAAAGAAGAGAGTAGATCACAAACAGGTTTGTTTTTCATTTTATAATTGTTTGCAGGCCAATATCCGAGACGAGAGCACAAAGCAAGATGAGAGAATGTGAGTAACCAGTATTTGAGCATGTGTGTGCAACTGATCCTGGCTGTGTGCGCGTGTGTGTGTGTGTGTGTGTGTGTGCGGCTGCACATGCAAGTGTCTGTATTTTTGGGCATCCACCAGCTGATTGGAGTTTAGCATTCAGACTGAACAAAAGGGCTGCCCAGCTTTTTCTCTCTTTCACACAATCTTGCCCAAACAAAGCTGATGGTGATAATAACAACAGGAGTGCCAAGTTGTGAATGAAACACCCTATGGGTCTCGCCACCTGTGTGTGGCCGTTTATGTGTGTGTGCTATGGCTTTTGTCAATTTGAATATGTTATTCATGCTGGGCCTATAACAATGATTACACTCTAATCAAGGGCCCATCCTCTCCTGCTTGCCACCCCCTCAGCTGTCAGATAGTATTCATCAATAGAGAGAAGATATATTTATTATGTTCATTAAGGCAATGAAAATGAATGTGGCACAGATGGGATTGGGTGTAGGATCGTGTGTGTGTGTGTGTGTGTGTGTGTGTGTGTGTGTGTGTGTATACACACATGCGTGTGTGTGTTTGCGTGTGTTTGTGAGGGCACCTGCCTGCAGCACCACTCCCCATACCCCCAACATGACCCCCTAAGGTTTCCCTCATTAACAACTCCCCCCTTTGCTTTTCACCCTGTTTTACACACACTCATGTTGCACCCCTCCCCTAATGAACCACCAGGCTCTGTTTCCAAAACGGATCAGATTTGTTTTGACTGGGGTAGGTTCCCAATGCTATTCAAAGCTGTCAGTCATTTTAATGATATCATTAAGAGGCTGCGACAGAAAGATGAATCGCTTTTCTTTGTCTTTCTCTCATAATTGCAAACGAGCAAGAGACAGGGACGGAGCAAGAGAGGCAGTTCATATAGATGTAGGCATAAGAGGGGTTTTGATTGAGAGGATATAATAACATGGAATGAGATAAAAACAGTGAATGAAAGCGTCTTCTATAGCATCTCCCAATCCATTCTCTATTCTTCTTTTTCTTTGTTATGAGGATTCCTAATTTATTTCATTTCATTATTATACCTCCACAACCCCACCCACCATCATACATACATACATACATACACACACACACGAAATGCCATAGGTATTAAAATCACACATCTATAAGGCAACAGATATGCCATGCCATTTGCATGGCGGCCATATCCCTCCAGTTTATAAATCTCATTACAGGTAGCAACGGGGGTACATTGTCTTTCCAGTGTCTATCACTGACAGTAATCAACACAGTGTGAAGGTTTTGTCATTAGATATGCCTTTATTAAAGAAATATATTATCATTAGAAGGCTTGCTGTTTGAGAATGGCTGATATGTCGCAGATTCATGCTGCAAATGGCATTTTTTTTACCGATAAAGTGGGATGAAGAAGAATGGAGTGATAAAGTAAATTACCTGAATTGGAGCACAGGTAAAAAGTCATTATTCAGTAATCATTATTCTTATTAAATGTTTTTATAACTTTACAATCTGATTGAAATGGCATTTGTGTTGCCACTCAGTGTTCCAGGGCTTTCACTTACATGGTGTATATTCAGAAGGATGGAGGTTTTTTAACCACAGTTGAACATAAAGAGTTTGGTAGTACTTCAGAGGTAATGTTAAAGACTTTCACAAGTTCAGCACCAGTAAGATGTAATTTTCATTTCACCAAATGATCTTCTCATTTGTGTCACTCTACATATGGACCCTGATCTCACAAGTTATTTGAAGTAACTACCATCTCTGAAGGTCAAATGCAAGATTCAGAAACTGGTACAATTGCTATCATTAGCAAAGTAAAGGAATAACAGTTAAAAGCTATCCACCTAATTTGAAAAGTTCAAGTACTGCTTGAAAAATAACTACACATCACTGAAAAAAATGTGGTAATGTTGATTTTAACTAGAAATAATGAAGTAAAATTGAATGGATGATGTGATTAAAGAAAAAAATAGATGTGTTAATTCATAGTATAATAAGATAAATTGGATAAACTATCTTCACGAGTTATATCACATCTTATTTTGAAGTTGAGATCATCTATGTTGAAAGAAAGAAATGGAATTTGAGTCTCAAAGGTAATTCACATTGATTACATTTATGGGGCACACAGTGAAAACCCGTAAATCGAAGAAAAGAAATATGAGGTCAAACATGTAAAATATGTGAATACAAAATATGCTTCTACCTAGTTTGCCCCGGTATTATGAAGTAATCAATAAGTGTGATGGATATGTGTTGGGAGGGCAAAGGTTGAAGCAAACAGCAGATGCTGTTGTTACCCTATTATATTGTTTTGTCCTGTTTTCACAACCAAGCAGCAAGCATTATATCCCATCAGGGAAGACTGTGTTTATCAACAACAAACCATTGTTTCTTCCACCAGTTACTGAATGAAAGCCTCAATGTTCAATCACTTACTAGTTAAACCCACTTTTAACATAACTAGTTAACTGGCAAGTTTGCAATTGCTGTGAGGTCAGGTATGATTTAACCAGTTACTTTTGACGTGACCAGTTATTACTGACTCTTGAACCTTAGAAGTTGAAAACTGCAAAGTTTGTATCCACCCATTTTATTGGTAATGGCAGAAAGAGAATTCCTTTTTCCCTTTTTAGTTAATATGAAACTATAATCTCACCAATTCCTATGGTAAAAAAGACCCCTTATATTCTACTCTTTTTGGAACCACATGCGAGGATTCTCTATTGTAGCTAAAACTGGACAGCCAAATTACCATTTCTCAAATTGCATTGTTAAACACATTTTTGAAGTGATGACAACCATATAAATAAATAATATTTATATATATGTACATATAATCCCAGGGTATTTGGCTCCTGGGTGAGGGACCAGCCATAGCATGGTTCAAGAAGGCCCCCAAATGATGAAAAAGACAAATGGGCCTGGGTTTTGCTTGCCTTAACGAGGGCCCCTCCCTGGAGCTAGGCCTTGGGACATGGCTCTAGGAACCTGAGGAACCTGAGGAGCCTGATCTAGCATAGGAGGCTGAAAGATTCCAGCTAGATATTGTGGGACTCACCTTGATGCATGGCTTTGACTCTGGAACTAGGCCTCTAGAGAGCTGTTGGACTCTTTTCCGCTATGGAATTTCCCCCAGTGTGAGGCCCCAGTCAGGGGTAGGCATATTGATTGCCCCCCTGATTCGGCACCTGGATATTGGGGATCAACCAAGTGTACGAGAGGGTAACCTCCCTCCACCTTCGTGGTGGGTACAGATTTTGGCTGCTATGTGAGCCGGTGCTCTCGATAGAAGTCCAGGCTACCCACCCTTTTTGGGGTGATGGAGAACACCCCTGTTGTGGACTCTCTTGTCTTACTGAGGGACTTCAATGCTCACATGGACAGCAACAGCAAAACCTGGAAAGGCAAGACTAGTCTTCTGTGCTGGTCATGGACTGCCCATAACAAACACTATGTTTAGATACTGTAGGGCATGTCTGGTAGAGTCCCTTGTCAAAAAGAGTTTTAACTCTCTCCTCCAGCAGAGCTTCAACTGCGTCCCAGGGGAGGCGAGGGGCATTGAGTCCAAGTGGGCCATGTTCCGTGCCTCCATTGTCAAACTGGCATAAGGTGGTTGGTGCCAGTAAAGCGGTAACCCCGTAAGCTGTTGGTGTACCACAGTGGTGAGGGATGCCGTCAAGCTGATGCAGTCCTGCCGAGCCTTTCTGGCCTGGGGGGCTCCAGCGGCCCAGGAGGGGGAAGCAGTATGCCATCAACACTGTGTACAGTGGAGATGGTGGGCTGCTGACCTCAATTCAGAACCTTGTTGATTAGTGGAAGGAACACTTCCAAGGTCTCCTCAATCCTGAAGACACACCTTCCAATGAGGAACCAGAGTTGGTGGACCCTGGGATGGACTCCCCTAAATCCGGGGCTGAAGTTGCTGAGGTAGATTCTGCACCAGCCTGTCCTGGTGAAGAATGAGCTGAGCCAAAAGGCGAAGCTCTTAATTTACTGCTCGATCTACAGTCCTACCCTCACCTATGGCCACGAGCTCTGGGTTGTGACCGAAAGAAGAGGGTTGCTGATCCAAGCGGCTAGAATTGGCTTTCTCCCCAGGGTACCTGGCTCTCCCTGAGAGATATGGCAAGGACCTCGACCATCCAGGAGAGGCTCAGAGTAGAGTCGCTGCTCCTCCTCGTGGAGAAGAGTCAGATGAGATTGCTTGGGCATCTGGTTAGGATGACCTTTGAACGCCTCGCTGGCAAGGTGTTCTGGGCATGTCCAACCACAAAAGGCCCCAGGGACGATGCAGGACATGCTGGAAAGACTGTGTCTCTGCTGGCCTTGGAACACCTCAGGATCCCCCCAGAGGAACTAGATCAAGTGGCCTGGGAGTATATATATATATATTTAAAAAAAAATATATATATATATACACACACATATATATGAGATGAGATGAGATGAGAACAACTTTATTTATCCCGAAGGAAATTGTTGTGCCAGAGTTTCAAGCAAAAACATAACAGTAATAGATAATAGTAGGAAGGAGGGAGAATAAGAAATACAATAGAATATCAATTGTCAATGTAAAGGCTATCAAGTGATATATATATATATATATATATATATATGTGTGTGTGTGTGTGTGTGTGTGTGTGTGTGTGTGTGTGTGTGTGTGTGTGTGTGTGTGTGTACACATATATATATATATATATATATATATATATATATATGTAAGAATCCGATCCAATCAGTAAAGTTTAATGCAGGAATATTTTTTGGAAACTGAGCTAAACTTAACTGTACACCGCAATATTTTCATAAGCAGTATATTCATTCTCCAATAGTTAAAAAAAAATAGATTTTAAATGCAGAGGAAATGCACATTGCCTTTTAGAGAAAGGTCAACTTGAACAACACCTTTTACCCTCAAAAACTGGGCTTTTGACATAGAGCATTTTTTATAGTTTCAAGTCTCTTGGCTTGTTGTTGAAACTCAAATACCATACAATGAGAGTCGAGGAAATGAAAATCCCTTTATTTCTTAATTGCAATTACTATGCAGGAGCCCCTCATTAATTAACACAGTTAAACTGATGTCTTTCTTTGTTGCTGGGACCACAGACTCAGTGGTTGTGTCATAACCCATCCGGGGGAAGTGCTCATAAAGCATCAGACATCATCAGTTGCACCACTAATGATGGGCTTCCAATTAAGAGCACTCTATGATCACAGCAGAGGATTTGTATAAACATAGAAGACTAAAGTAACAGAGCAACATAAAAGGAGAAAGGAGGTGGAGACTGCAAGAAGAGAATCGGGTCTTGCATAAAATTTACAGCAATGCGAGAGCAATAAATAAGAGAGATGAGAGAGAGATCGGAGGAAGAGAGGAACCGTGTAGTTTACTGCCTGGTTTAGGGAGCATGGCAGCTTGGCTTTGACACTAATGACTGTAATTATACACACACTGATTGGGTTAAGTCAGTAATTACACACATCCATGTTAGCGTTAAAACACAGGAACAGATGTTTACACAGGCGTCATGCCAAGTACTCAGCGCATCGCTGCATTCTCACATCAGGAGCATAAATCTCACACAGTTGTCTCAGCAACTGTGATGTTTCATGATCTGCTGAAGACCACATTACCATCTCGGAAAGAGTTTAAATCATGTGAAGTATCTCTGTCTAAGGGTGCAGCGGTTTGGGTCTTGTGCAGTCTGGTTGTTTTTTTAAAGTTCATATGTTCATTTTATTTTCTATTTACTGTTGCTGTGGAAACCTGTGATATGTGCATCTGAAATATCACTTTATGGAAGATCAAAAGTAATTGCAGCTCCTCTGCTTATTAATGCTCTTTGTATTATGATTATGGTGTGAAATTAAAAGATCAGAAAGGTCAGTTGCAATTATTTTCAGTTTATGAGTGTCACAGGAAATGTGCTTTCTTCTTCTTTTCCCCCCAAAAATGTAATCATTGGTCAGGAAATTTACTTAAACAGTTAATGGGAAATTATACACATTATATTCTGTCAGATCATGCAATTATGATTTTATTTAGAAAAAACAGGTCATTTTCTCCCCCATATTTGAGGAAAAAGTTAATAGATGTTTAATTAGTGTTTTAAACTTGAAAGGTTTCAGCATACACGGTCCTTGAGAGGCTGAACCTTAAGAGGGATGCAGCATGTTTTCCCTTTTATTTTTTTCCATGTTATCTACATGCTTAATGCCACTCAAAGTTGCATATTTGTACATAAAAATTTCCAAAGAAGGCATGCTCTTAAATCAAAAGATGACTCCCTGTTGTTGGAATATTAGAGCCCACAGTGTCTGATAGCAATGCTGTTACTTCAAGTGTTCTAAAAATCTAAAAATCTATACTTTTGCTTTGAAAAGCTCAGAAATATATCCATCCTAAGTGTTTTGACGAAAAACTCCGTTTACCATCTCTGGCCTCTGTGTGTGTGTGTGTGTGTGTGTGTGTGTGTGTGTGTGTGTGTGTGTGTGTGTGTGTGTGTGTGTGTGTGTGTGTGTGTGTGTGTGTGTGTGTGTGTGTGTGTGTGTGTGTGTGAGAGAGGAAAGAGACAGACAGACAGACGGTCAGTTAGACAGACATACAGAAAAAGAGAGTCAGCTCACACACATCTGCAGGAACAATGATCTCATTTATTAGTGTTTTGATGAGCCAGTGTATCTTATCAACTGAAGCAGGACTGCCTTCCCATCCACTGCTCTGATAGAAAATCCAAGCTTTCCATTTACAAGTGCATTAACATTAGAGAGGTGCAGCGGTACATTAATGGGCTAAGAAGTCTTCAATAAAGTATTTAGAAGGTTTTTTTCCCCTTTTTTCAAATGCTAACTGGACAGGTTCACTGGGGCATGAAAGAAAGAGCGTAAAGCGGGGGCAGAAAGCTCCTCAGCCCATACAGAGCACCATTATCCACTGTCGTTAATTTAATAGACATTTCTTAGTCAGCCCCGGATCTGAAAATAGCGGACCTTAGCTTTTGTTTGTCCTTCCCCAAAATGTTTTTAATAAACACTTGAAATCTTAAATGGATTCTTATACCCTTAATGTGCCCTGGCCGCAGTTGTGTTCATGTTGTTTTTGTATCTGCTTTCATATATAATTTAATGACTTCTGGATCCCGTTTGCTCATCCATCTCTGAGTTTAGTAATAAGTTATTATGAAGATGGCTATAATGAAGATGATCTATGCCAATGTCTTTATGCCCTAGATATTAAGGACATTTCTATGGAAACTGCTTTGCCCAGGCGAATGCATATCATTAAAATAGACTTTGAAAGTTTGACTTATACATGAACAAATTTATACTTTTAAGGATTAGACTGCACTTGGAAAGGTTTCATCGTTCTATTTATTTAGACTGATACAATGTCTGGAAAAAACAAATGGCAAATGTAATTCTTATTTGTTTGTTGTGTTGATATACACTTGTTGCAGAATGAAAAATCAAGGTTGCCTGTCCCTAAATCTCAGAAAAATCGAGGACATGTAGACCAGACTGCAAAGCAACCTGGAGGCCATCAGAATGCTAAATCAACAAGTAAGCATCCACACACACACGCACACACACACACACACACACACGCACACACACACACACACACACACACACACACACACACACACTTGTCCTGACAGTCCTTTTACTCGACAGAAAGAAACACACCCACGCTCCAGCCCACCTGCTGTTGAGCTCACACAGAAGAGGAAGCTTCAAAAACACATTCGTACTTACACACAAACACAGACAGACATCCATTTCCTCTTCCTACGATAAAAGTGAAAAGGCAGCAGCATGGGTAGGGGTGCGTGTGTGTGCGTGTGTGCGTGTGTGTGTGTGTGTGTGTGTTGGGGGGGGGCAAATTGTATTGGGAAAAATTTGACATTTCTTTCCACTGGTAAATGATTTCTCTTTCATGAAACTTAGAGAGGGATGTATATCAATACAGCCTTGTTGATCTCTCCATGACAGCATAGGGAAATGGCCCGCTGTGATAAAACAATGTGGAGGGAAAAACACAAAGGAATATTCCAGGGAAAAGCTGACATTTTTTAGCATGTTGAACTTCATACGAGTCAACAAATCACCAAAGGAAAACAAAATCAAAAGTATTCCTCAACCCTTTCAGTTCTCCAAAACTCCAGGGCCTGAGGAGTGGCTCGCCTGACTTTTGTTAGTTTGTAGAGTGGCCCGCTGATTGACAGGGAGTGATGAAACCTGGCACTTGTTGAAGTTTAAACATAGTATTGTTTCACTTAAATGCAAATGGAATTATTTGCAAGTGATGCAGGGCAAAGCAGTGGAGAAAGAAAGGAAGAGAGGGAGAGCAGGCAGAGGGGGCTGTTGTTTAACAGGTCGGGTGTGTAATGGCACCTCTTAATCTCTAGTGTGAATCATTACACTCATTGATCTGAAATGGACATTCTACACACACAGGCACACACACACATACACACACAAGCAGATTTGAAAAGAATAGGATATAGACATATCATTTGCACAAGGCTATCCTCTTCGTTGTCGAGTGGCTACACATTGGACTATAAGAACACACACATTTACATGTATATACACACACACACACACACACACACACACACACACACGTCAAGAAGCTCAATGGAATGTCTATGTGTATCTATATGACATACTGGGATATTAATCAGGTTTGCATCTCTACTTAAGATCAGTCTCATTTCTCCACAGTCCAAAAACTGTTTTGGTTCTCACCCACAGGCACATCCCATATTAAAACACACTCTTACACACACTCACACACACACACACTTGAACTACATTTCCAGCCAGCTGTCAAGTACATTTCATGCAAACTTTGAAAGTGTCATGCAAAATTAAGTGCCAATTAAGAGAATTTTTCATCACTTGATGATAAATATGAGCATCTGCAGGGCAAAAGATGGATTATGTCAAAACTCCATTAGAATTAGACAAACTGTTATTGTTCTTCGGTGTCAGATAGTGACTCGGTAGTTTCATGCTTTGATGCGGAGACTAGAGGGAAACGCAATGGGGGATACTTCATAACAGCCCTTTTCGCGGCCTCAAGAGGTCAAGATACAAAGGTCCTATATACTGTTGTTCAATAAGACCCATTTATTGGCTCCATTGTCCTGCACCAAGTGAGCCTTCGCTGCATACAAACACATTAGAAACTTTCCCCCCCCTACCGTGAGGTTATTTTCTATTTTACCAATCTTTTTCCAGACAAATCATCTTAATAATTTGAATAGGAATGCAGCTGTACAAATGAAAAAGTGCAAACACAGTCATCCCCCCCGCATTAAGACACCCCCCTCTGTGTCTTCCTGCCTATCTCTTTATTTCTTCCCCCACTTTATGCCCAGCCTTTTCATCCAAATATGCACAACAGTTCACACAATGTATGAGAAGAATGAGGAGACAAGCTGTGATTTTTAATTTCTTCCCCCTCCCTTGCAATTAGGAAAGTGTCCTGAGCCACCAAAGACGGGGAAAATTAAACAGGTCCCCTTGAATATGCAGCTAATTATAAACGTCAACCTCGGTGTTTTTCATCCACACTTTTTATTGCTTTTGGCATAATTTAAAATGAAAATGTTGTCGGATGTTTTCCCGTTAACTAGTCTAAATACTTTTTAAGCGTCTTAGGTTACAGTTTTGACACATCGACATGTCACTGGCTGTTCAAGGGTTAAGCCTAAGACCTTGCTATTTCTAGTCATCAGATTAGTGGGTCTCTGTGTGTATGTGGTGTCTGGAAGGGTAATATTAGCAGAACCTTCCGGAAATGTGTCTGTCTCATCTCCGTTTGTGTTTTTCCCCGTCTCTTAAATGCACACGCACACACACACACACACACACGGAGCCAGACAGACATGTCGATTTGCCTTTTATTTCTAACCGCAGCTTTCAAGCAGACATACACTAAATAAAACAGATGTGGATATGCACAACTTTCATTACCAAATTTGTCCCCTTTTCCTTTATTTTAATCTTCTGGACAGCTAAATGTAAATCATTTCAAATGTTTTATTGACTAATATCTACCTTATTACAAATTTTAGACAGCTGCATTATGCATGTAATTGCAAAAAAATGCAAATATTTTAGACTTGTTTTGCATTTAAGGCACTCTTGACCCTATACACCTCCTTGCTTTTGCCCAAATGTCCTTAAAAAAACAAACGTGATACACCATCAATGTAGGTTGTCTATAATTGGGTTTCAAGCAACCCAATCATGTTCTGACGATTTGTGATTTGTTTTTTTGTCACGGATGATTTTGCCTCAAATCGACCTCTAATAATCGCTGAAATTGGTTGTTTTCATGTATAAATTGACACCTTTACATGACTCCCACTTGTAACCATTTCAAACTGTGAACACCATACGCTCCTGAATATCCCCTTACAATTTTCCATTTGCATTTCTGTTCCAACAAGCATGAAAGCAACTGTGAAAGATGAATTATGCACATAATGGGATGCCTGCCATTTTTTCAACACAGGGGCTTTTGACTTTTGATGAATGATGCTTATTGATAACTTCAAAATTAAGTTGTTTTTTTTTTTTAAATGTTGCAGGCTTAACTTAATTAGGATGCTTAAACATTCAAGTTAACCTACTTGAAAGTCCCCCCTCCAAACAGTGCCTCTTCAGACTTTGTTGTCTCTTTCCGTTCTCAAGGTTTTATTTCCTAAATATTATTCTCTTTGTCTCTAAAGGTCTTCTGTTTCTGGGTCGCTCTCAATGACTCTTTCTTTCCCTCTCCAGTTAAATGCCCTCAGCGGAGAGAATAAGTGGTTGCGTAGGCAACTGGGGGAGGAGAGGTCCATATGCAGACAAGTGGAGCGACAGCTTCCACATCCGCCAACCTCCCGGTGCTATTCCTCTGTCCGCATCCCCCTCTCTCGCCCACTTTTAATCTCCTCCTCCATTCCCTCTCTTCTCTGCCCCCTCTCATCCCCTGAGCCTGGACCAAGTGACAAGGGACAGTAATGGGATCCTAAACCCAGCCTAGACATGCTGCTGGTGTAGCAAGACTATGTGAGTCCCAGGCAACTGATGAAGTATCCTGGACCAGGAGACTGCAGAGCCCCTTCTCCTCTTGTGGACGATTGGTCTAGGAGGAAAAGCAGGGATTTCACAAAATAAAGCCTCTAGAGGACACTAACCTGTCATGGCCTTTTGACCTCCAGCTCCCCATGTGGGAGCATACTCAGTATGAGGTTAATGTCCTGCAGGTCAAAGTCACGTCCCACAGTGCTTATTGCCTGAGGGAGGGAACGAAGCTCTTGAGCCAGAAAATGATGGAATCCCCTTAAAACTAAAACAGAAAAATCACCTTGAACGATCTCCGCTCCTATGCCATGAATATTTGATGCTCATTTTTATAAATTGAAAATCTAATAGCTTTTATTGGACTTACTTATAAAGCGTCTCTGGGTTGTTACAATGTAGTAAGCGGTGGTAACTGGAAACATAAGCAATTATTAGAAAAAAAAAAGGACATTTTGGAGCACCTAAGCTCTGCACTTTGATGACAGAGCTCTGCAACTCCAGTGCAAATAGAGTTAAACTCTCTCACTGAACAATGCAAATTAATTAAGCAAAGAAAGGGAGAACTGCAGCTTCATTTTTACTGATGGATGTTTTGCACCGAGGGCCAAGAAATATACAGTTTATCACCTGTTGATCCACATAGCTTTAAGACACAGTCTGTGCTACAGCTGCAAACCGTGCCCCCCCCCCGCCCCGTCCCCCACAGCGCTGCACACTGCTGTCTGTCGGTAGGCGCATCCTATATACATCCTCTTTGTCAGCTTTTTGTTATGTGTGTGATAGAGTGTTTTAGATTTTTAATAGTGTAGACATTGCTTTCTTTAGTTATTCTTAAAAGGATTTATTGATTCCTCACCTTCGTTGTGTGTCAGTGTTGAAATGACAGAAACATAAAAACATATTTGACACATTTTCTTTTGCCCTCCCTTGTGTACAGTGATAACAGAGTTACATTGCTGTAACCGTTTCTTTTCTCTTTGCATTCCATATTCTCAGACTTTACCTGACAACTATAACAGAGAAAGATGTCGCATGGCATGAAAAACTTTGCATAATATAAAATGTGTTTGGCTCACTGTTTGAGCAAGAGAGGTAGCACCTCCTGATTCACACAAGCAGAGAAAAAGAAAAAAAAATAGGAACTTATAGATGAAAAAAGAGACTGTGAAAATGAGAACTGTGGGAAGAAGAGGTCTCAGACCACAAACAGCTCTCTCTCTCTTTCTTTTTCCCTCTTTCTCTCTTTCTCCCCTACCTGTTGTCACATTCTGTTTATTCCTCATTGGCTCCGTATAACTGCTGGAAAGCCAGTCATGATTCTGAACATTTTAATGATTTCAAGCACAACTCCATGTCCTTGTTAGCATGGTTTTTCTCATTTGCCATGTCACACTTAAAAATACCCTTCTTTTATGTGCGAGCACACATGCATGCACACACTCTTACATCCAGCAGCGTTTATATTCTTGCGCAAACTCACACACACACACACACACACACACACACACTCTTAAACAAACGACACAGTCATTAAAAATGAAACCACAGGCTTTTTGAAAACTCCAAGGACTGAGGGAAAAGTCAGCAGCGCAGTGGTGAAAAGAGTCCCTCTGGAAACAATGAGGAGAATGATCATTTGTTGTTCTTGAAAACCCGGTGAGGTTTCACAGAGGTTAAGCTTCCCTTTGATGTGTTTTTAACTCGTTTCAGCACTGTGGAGGGATTAGTCAACCTCTCACACAGACACACACACATACACAACACAAATGCACACATCAGCACACACAAGCACATACAGCCTCTTAATTTCGACACCATGAGCTCTGCTCACAAAGAAGCAAAGCGCAGAACAGGCTCCTTCCTAACCTAATTTCGTCAAATGAGCGTGTGCGGTACTTCACTGCTGCATGTGTGGTCCTTTGGAAATCTGTGGTAAACCGGCAAAATATTGCAAGCCGGTATTTTTCTTTTTATCCTAAATTAGCGCCGGGCTGTTTGCGAACAGAGTGGGCCTTCAACCACGAGCGAGACAGAGAATAGAGATCCAGAGCTGCTATTTATCATCACAACACTCATTAAAATGTTTACAAGGCATTATTTGATCCCTATTTCATGATACAAATGATTAGACTGTTTATCTCCATGATGTGCGTTTGTGGGTGTGCGGCTGCCCCCCTACATCTCAAGACTTGCCTTTGCTAATAATCTCTTAGACCTAACATTCACCGCCGATGTCATCAACAGCTCTGCAACCAAGAGTTTTCAACGCCAGATGGTTGATAATTATCCAAGAACAGAAAAGGTCTTTTTATGTTTGTTTTTTTTAATTGCATCTGTTTTATCTGTTTTGTGTTATCGTTAGTATAAGTATCGCCTATGTAATCCCTATGTAATTCGACTTGCTCTCTGCAGACTGAAATTAAAAATTGTCTAAATTTTATAAGACTAGAGCAGATAGTCGTAGCTATTCTGGTCTGAAACTGTGTGAACTGATACATTTATGCGGCTCAGAAGATTTCAGAGAAAGAAATTAATAGAAGCAGGATGTTTTTATAAAATTTCAATTTATTTATTGTACAAATAGAGTTTTCTTTTCAATTCATATCCAATCGCCTTTACAACCAAAAGCTTTTTTTTTTCCGTTGTGTGGAAAACGTGTCAGCTCAGCCCAGTATTCTTCCACTATAAATTACTTTTAGTGGGAGCGGCAGTATTGTCATACCATGAACAGACAATGACAGAATGGTAGGAGAGGTGAGAAAGGAATAAAACTGACAGGAGTGCTGGCAACATGTCACCTCTAAAAGTAAGGTCAGTCAAAATCAGGAAGAAAAAAAGATAAGACAGTACCTCACATAGTGTTCTGCAATAAAAAGGAAGAACTTGAACTGTTGTGTAGTTACTCTTAAAGAGACACTCTACAGCAATATTTAATAGTGTTTCTCAATGTAGATTGAAGGCTACTATTCACAATAACAGCATGTCCTTACACAAGCTGTCCCTGCCTCAACCTGCAAATTTACAATCCGCCGTTCTCATTGTAAAGGAAACAGTGTTAATGAGGTGTCGGGTCACCATGAGCCACCACAATCTTATCAGCGAATCTACAAGTCTCTGCAACTCCAGTGCTGGGATTTGAAAATGGCAGTCTAACATGTTATTCCCGCTGGAGCAAAGTGAGGTTTACAGCAGGTTATCATTAAGGACAGATGACCCTTGGTACCCAGTGCTTGCAGAATTAACCTGTTCCTACATTTTGTTACCTTGATTACATTAATGATTAGCAATAACTGTGTGTAAAGCGTTAACTATAAACTTTACTTTTTAGCTTTTGATTGCTTTCTGCATGTTATCAGTCTTTTCTCCATTTTTCCGGACTAAGAAGGTAATATGTGATTCACTGAAGTCACTCTTTTGCTGGTTAGACTGGTCCTTTTTTGTTTTGGTGTGCATTTCACCATTAGTTGCATCTTTGTGTTTCTTTAGATTAACTCAATGGGAATGGAATCTATTGCGGAGCCAATGTAATACGGTATTCCTGTACATTCAGTTAAACAACACAAGACCCCAAACATAAACTCAAGTTACTCTGCAGAGACCTTCATGCAGTCATAACAAAAGATTAGATTAGATTAGATTAGATTAGATTAGATTAGATTCAACTTCATTGTGGTTACACCTGTAGGGATACAAAGTAACGAAATACAGTATTGCACTATAAACCCAGTCAATTAAATTAGCTCCAGCAACCATGATTTTTATGATAAATACAACTTAAGTGTGAAACATTTAATTTAGAAACTTCTGTATACCATAGTAGATATTCATATGCCAGCCCCCCCTCAACTTGTTTCAACTTCAACTTATGGTGATTTTGACTTTATGATGAATTTTGTTTCACAAGATGATAAAAGGTATATATATATTTAAAAGTTTTCCCACAACTGCCTAGATTATCCAACTTCCTCACACTGAACAAAAAATATACAGTAAATTGAAAAATCTAAATTCTCTGTCGGTGATAATGTGAATCATGCTATGTCACTAAATTTGGCTCCAGTGATTCATGAGATTAGCTAGAGCCAGGCATTGTCTACTGATATTGCACCCTTATCATTAAGGTTTAAAATAATATAAATTTACTTATGACACTTGGATGTGGCCAGTGACTGCTTTAGCACAGCTCAGACTGGTTTTATGAAGATCTGCCAATGTAAATCACTTTCTCCAAGTTATCTATGTTTACTAGTTGACAGTGTGAAATATTCACCGACCAAAAGTGCAGTTAAATTTTCACCAACCAGGGGTGCAGTTACATTTTGTAAGCAGACATTTGAAACTGAGTGACGTAGGGATATGTAGATATTGTTAGGTATGTAAAAGCTGCTGAGATGATTGAAGATGGCAGGAGACCGAGGATGATGTCTTGTAAGATGAAGATTTATCAAAATGGTTTTACAGCAAACCCAGAAGAGAGGTCAAAGATAACTTGGGTGCAACAGCTAGAGGCAGAGGAAGCGATGGATGGACAGTCCAGGCTGTGAGCTGACAACGTGTGATATTCCTTTGGTCCCTGTGGGAAGGTTACACTACAGGTCAGCTAAAAAGCTTTCTGTTTTCTTTGTTAGATCATAAATTCTTATTCTACTGCCAACATCTTTTGTTGAGAAGATTTTCCTGTTTGTCCCTGCCCTCATCATTGTTCAACACAAGTAAACTGCTGATGTAACATGTAAAACATGTGCTTTTTTAATATCTATTTAATATTTCAGTTAAAATTATATGTTTTTATATATATAATGCATTTATATAGTATTCATTGACATTAGTTAAATAGCATTTGCCACCTGAATGGCAAAGAGCAGCAAATAATCCCATTTAACATTTTCAAACTACAGCATTGGGCTAACGGATTCAAATGATCAAATTACTTTGGTCAGTCTTGGAAGAAAAAAATTGCCATGTTCCTTCAAGAAAGAAGATGAAATTGGAAATGTGGTTCAAATTGAGTCAGTGGAGGAAAGAGGATATTACAAGACAATTTGAAGAAGGAAGAAAAAATGTGTGGTGGGAGAGTTGGGGACTTTAGTGAAGGAAGTAGCAGAGCAGTGAAAGAGAAAAACATGAGGAAAAGAAACTGAAATAAAGTTATTGGAGGATTTAGAGAATAAGTTTGGGAATGGGGAGGAAATAGCAAAGTGAGAGACAGATGCAGAGAGAGACTGACAAAGGAATAAGGGAAAAAAGATGCAGTTCGTGATTAAGAGAGGTTAAGAAGGCAAAATAGTGAGAGGGGGGCAGTAATCGGACATTTAGGGGGCGGGTGGTGAGATGGAAAAAGGAGTAAAAGGTGAGAGGGACGGGCAAATGGTAGAATAAGAGATGAAGGAATGAGGGAGGCGCTGGATATTTAGTGGGGGAAAAGAGTGAAATAAGAGAAAGAAAAACTGAGAGTAGTGGCAGATTTAGGGTATATATGGAAGTAACGGCACCAAAGAAGAGCATATTGTCCTTATCGGCCTGCTCCAGAAAGGCTGCTCCCTAATGGGGCCGGTGTGAAGGGGAAATGAGGACCAGGTCTGATGCTACCTGATTAGCCATCGACTCGAACACACATCAAAGGCTGAGACGTAGGATAGGAGCTTGTGTGTACGTATGTGCGTGTGTGTGTGTGTGTGTGTGTGTGTGTGTGTGTGTGTGTGTGTGTGTGTGTGTGTGTGTGTGTATGTGTGTGTTTGCATGCGTGCAGGGTAGTAGGCTGAAGGTGAGTCACCATCACCTCCTTCAACGGGACCACAAATGAAAATCACCCCCCACCCACACACACACACACACATACACACACACATACAGACATGGCCATTTTCTTCAACCTTGAAAGAGAAGGCTGCTCTGAATAAGGAGATCCTCTCAATGGGAATAAGAAGGAAGGAAGGAAGGATGAGGGGTGGTAAAGAGACAAAAAGGCAGGCGGGAGGCGTGGATATGGTGGTGAGGGGAGGTAGCACGGATAGGCGAGGGGAGGGGAGGGAGACATCAAAAAGAGTCATCATCCTCCATATTAGGAAATGAAATTTGCCTCCCAGCTAATGACAGCTCTGTTAGTTTTCACATAAATTACAGCAGGCCGATATGCGACAATAAGCTATTCATACACACACACGCACATGCACAAATACACACATTGAAGAAACACATTTATCCAGTGGGATCAGTGCCGACCGGTCAGTGTCCACGTTTGAAATTCAAGTCTCAAAGACCTGGATCCTTTTCATATCCAGCACCCGGGATCCATTACTGTCACACACCTATAATCATATTCCTCTCACCAGATCAAGCCCCTCCCACAACCACCAAAATTTCTATCCAGGCTAGCCCCGATAAGGCAAGTGATGACCTTCATTAGACCCACCTTTCATTATCCCTCACATCACACCGATTGTATTTTTTTTTTCAGCACTGTCCTCCCTGCGTGTGTTCACAGACGAGGCCCTCCCTGTCTTTTTATACTTTCTCTCCTTTGTCTTTCCGTCTTCTCTGTCACACCTACTTTCTTTCATGTCTCTCTTCTCTGACTCCACGGAACTCCATTTCCTCTGCATCTCCTCCGCTCACCCTCTTTTTTATCTGTCACTCATTTCTCATTACTCCCTCTCTGCCTTTCATTAGCATACAGAGTAAGAAGATGGCGCTTGGGGTAATCTGTGCGAGCTGTCTGTGACAAAATGGAGGGCGTCATCAGAGGTCGCGCCGCTGTCATCAGCCGCCAAACCTCCACTGATGTCTGCCTGTCACAGACACACTCGCAAATGCATCACACATATTTGTGGTGCACGGTAGCGAAAGACAGAAACATGTATCCATAATCAGGTGTGACAGATCACAGCATAATTGCTCCAATCTCACCTGACAGCCGTGTGCACGTACAACACATGCAATGTTTGCGTTGTGGACACGGCGACAGAAACAGATACTGACAGGTATCCGAGTATATTCTTAGATGCACACAACAGTGGCTTTAATGAATAGGACCAGTTTGTTTTGTTTGTATGTTTTTTTTTTTTTTATCCCCCACTGAATCTATCAGGGTTTTTGTTGCCAGCGGAGATCGACGGGAATTAGTCCTATGAGTTGTTTTGAAGCGCCGTTGGTTTGATGGTCAAAAAAATGGCTTCCGATTCATGTCGGCAGACATCATCTTTAGAGCGCCGTGTGCACGTGTCAACAAATCTCTCTGTACGACTTCCATCAAAAATTCACAAGTCGGTGTTACTGATCTTTTAAACGTCATTCATTCTTTCAAAGCCAACAGAGTAACTTTAAATATAATCTATGTCTCGGGGATTAGTTACACAAAACAAGATCACGTTGCGTACGTCTGAGGTTGGAGGCGAACAAGTTGCATGATTCAGGGTCAACTCAAACAGCATCTGAGGACTTGACAGTTGCCTCTCTGTGATTGATAAGAGACTCCCTTTTGGCTACACAAATACCTCACTTTACCCCCTGGAGGGCTGAATAACAACTTCTGTCTGTCTGTCTGTCTGTCTGTCTGTCAGTCGGTTGGTCGGTCAGTTGGTTGGTCAGTCAGTCAGTCCGTTGGCCGGCAGGCCGGCAGGTCGGTCAGTTGGTCAGCCAGTGTTATGTTTGTAATTAAAACAGAGGAAAAGCCTACACGCAGTACTACTATAATGTCAAGGCGCCTGCATCACTGGACTGTTTCATTTATCGTTTTATTTTTTTGCCCAAAGTATACCAATTAATTCATTGAGAGACTTTGGACAGCCCTTTTGAACTCGCAACCCAGATTGCTGGTTGATATTTGTTTCCTCTAAGTAGCAGAGCCTGACTTGGGCCCAACTTGAATCAATTCAAATTCAATGTGCCATGCTCTTTAGACCATGTGCTTTAAATCATCAAAATAGATTCCTCAGACTTGTGACTTGCACATGTGTGACTTATTCCCGCCTCTTCGTAATAAATATGACTTATCAACTGTGTTTACAGTGGTTAGATTTTCATAGTTACACAACTGCAGCACAGTTTTTGCACATTATCACTAAACTGTAATAAATGGCGGACAACAAAATTGTTCTCCAATTTCTTCTTCAGCCAGACTTCTACTGCTATGTTAGCAAACCTCAGACAGTTCCCTTTGCAGTTGTGACAACTGCAACATAAACCACATATTCACATTTTCAACCCATCAAATTCAGAAGCTTGGTAAGTGGAAGCCTGCGATGCCTCAAACCAAGACAATGACAGCTAGTATGAACTTCGGATGTGAATTTTTGCTTCACATTATGACACTGGAGGTCAAACTCAATTCCAGTTTGAAAGTAGTCTTGTTAACGTTTCAGACCTCTCTCTTTATCCAAATATAACTGTTTCCTGGTCTGTGATACCATGGTCCCAGTATTCGAACTAGAAAAACTTTGACTTGCATTCAAATTATTTGAACGGTGAAAAAAGCTGAATTTATCATGGTTTTTAGAGGAAAAAAAGCATTCTTGAATTTTCAATTCAAGTTTTGTCTTTCAATGTTACTTAAGACTCCCCTCACATGGTTTGAGTTAGTCATTGTTGTTTTGAGACTGCGAAACTAGATCGTGGAAAAAGGAAACAAATGGAAGTTTTACATGTCAAACGCTAATGTTTTATCAAAACATGTGACTGCAAAATATTCTTGAAACACTAGATGAGACATTTATAATCAAAAATCGGACTCAAAACTGCCAGAGAAAGATATTTGCTTTGGAGTGAGAACAGAATAGCATTAAATGTACTCTGTTAAATAATAACAATAATAATAATCATCAAAAAATTGTAAAATTAAATCTCCATTAACATTAATTACTAGGTGCTTAAAGTAATTTGAAACCAAATAAGTTAATTAAAGATTGAGGAAGAAGGTTATTGCTGAAAACTTCCAATGCTTTCAGTTAACTTTATTGAGTCAAACGAACATCAACATTACCATCCAGGAGCAGTTCTTTTTATGGAAGAAATAGCAATTCACCATTTTTATGCTGTGGTCAGATTGCTGCTCTCACAATGCAAAGCACATAAAACATAAATGAATAAATAAATAAAGAGAGTCTCAGCGCATGGTTAGGACCAGGAAGAGTGATTCTCCAAGTTTACCGTACAAGGATGTTTGTGTACTTTAGAACTTATCAAATCCATCAATTTTCCAGGTTGGTTGAGCCAAGTTCACTGTGACCTTCACCAAATCCAGATTTTCATTTACAAATCCCATCAGTGTCTTTTTTCTTTCCAAAGTTTTTCCTGTTTACTATGACAGCATAACATGAAAAAAATTATAGCTGTGTCTGGATCAGTCAGTGGCCTCCTATGTTGTTCTTGATGGGAAATTTTAGTTGCTGATATTTGTGCTTGCTCGATGAGCTAAATGTGTTCCAGCAAAGTCAATACAGAGAGAGAGAGAGAGAGAGAGAGAGAGAGTGTTTAAATACACAAATGGGATACAAGAGAAGTTTGAAACAAAAAAGAGAGAAATTCAGAGCGAGAAACTGCAGGTAAAAAGATTTGGACAACTTTATTGATCCCAAGGGGGGTAAGTCATTTGCAGCTTCCCAGTCTAGACACACAGCTCCAGAAAAACAAGTTGCACCATGAATACCAGGATGATCACAAAAAAGACGCAATAAACAATTGCATTTCTCCCCAGCTGACAACCTCAAATGATTCTGAAAAAATGTTACAGTAATTTGAAATGTTACTTGCTGTAAGCGTTTAGAGCTTTGTAGCCGCAAACTATTTTAAAGAGTGTCAGCTATGGAAGAGGAGAGAATTAGGAAAGAGGGAGACAAAAACAGCAAGGACAAACAGAGTGATGGATGGATTCCCAGGAGATCGCGTTAAGTTGTAGTGGTGTGTGAGCCTGTCACTAAAAGTGTCCCTGCCATGGTTATGAGAACTGGAAATACTTTGGTGCTAATAGACAGATTATGGAAAGAAACGAACCATGTCCTGAAATCCTCTTAGCATGACTTCGCCCTTTTATTTATTTTTTTGCTGCCCTATCCCTTTCTTTCTTTCTTTCTTTCTCTCTTCCTCCCTCTACTTTGGTGGCCTTGGCATTGTCTTGTTGAGTGTGTTTCATGTTTTGTCTGACGCTTTGGTGGATAGTGTTGTCTCTCTCACTCTCTATCTTTTTCTGTCTCACACGTTTTCAAAAGGCACTTTATTTATCGTCCCCGGGGAGCACTACATTATGCATTAACCTGTTCAATTATGCATTCATTTATGCAGCCGTTGCCTTATGTAAATGCACTTTATGATTAAACAAATTGTTTCGCTGTTTGGCCGTGTGTTCCCCACATTTAGTGTTTGCCAGTGACATCATGCAGCGGTAGCAAGAGACTCCATGCCTCTCCTGTGTATGTGCGTGAGTCTGAGTGTGTGCCCTACAAACTGGTGAAGGGGCCTTGGAGACTACAAGAACTCACTGTGGGCTTCAGTGAAAAGGGGAGGGAAAAAAAAGCATCTTTAGCCACAATCTTTTGTGGCCTTGAACCTAAGAGACCGCCCATTAAAATAAAGCGATCTCTGTTGGTTGCTGTCCAGTCCAAGTGTGTCAGCTGAAATTTCTGCTCCAGCATATTCAAAACGCAATTATGTGAATAAGATTCAGAACAAAATGATTGCGTGCTCTGCAAGCAATAATCAAATTCGATTTGATAAATGATTAATACATTAATCCATTAAAAAGGCTTACATTTACAATTCAAAAAAGAAATTGTAAATATTTACATTTTTTTGTATTCGCAATCTGAAGAAAGAGTGCTCATAGCACATGCTCTTTTGATTACAACACTTTCTCGCTTATTGTTCTTTCTTTCTGAAGGTTGTATAATTAATTTCTCTTCTAACTGCACTTGAATTCAGTAAATTATCTGTGCTTTAGTAGCTAAAATCTTTGAACGATCACAAGAAATTTTTTTCTGTTCTGTCGGTCTTGTCTTATGATTGACCGTGTTTTCATGTCTTAGCATAGGAAAAGCTCAACACTAGATGTTGTGAAGTGGACCATTCAAGAATACCATCATGTGTGTTTTGGCAGATTTGTCAACATCATAACTTGGATTCAAAGAAAATCAACCCCTTTTTCTATTTTCAAATCAAAAGTTTTTTTCTTAAGGAATGTCAAGTCTCACTAAGAATAAGAACGCACAGAAGTGGTGGAGGTGGTTATCTAAAAGAGGAAACGGCTCCCGAACCAGTGACAATATGTGTTCTTGATTTTGTTTCACTCTGTCTACATCACAAACTTATCTGTTTCTTAATACGGTCCAGTTTTGGTGGTTTTGTCATGGTTTTGGTGATCTTGATTTAAAAAAAGTTTTTTCCTCAGTCTTTACAATATAATAATGACAATATTATAAATACAAGTCTGAATTCATTTTGCACTGTAGAATAGGTAAGGAAGTTTAAACCATGCATGTAACTGAAGGCCTTTTTTCCCCCGCTTTCAAAAGCGAGGGTCAGATAGCAGTCTGTCTGAGAGCGAAGAACCACAAAACAACTACTAACTCGAAAACAAATACCCTTATTAGGCAGTGTTTCAATGTCAAGAGACACATTCCGAGTAATAAAGACTAAGAGAGTTGTTCCAGACATCTTAATCACAACTATATATAGCCTTCCTACTATCTGAGAAGAGAAATGAGCAGCCATTTAAGACAGATGAACTGTGTTATCTAAACTGCAGCCACACCTTTGATCTACTCCAGAATCTTCCATTGGTTTCCATCTGATACAGGCTATCTGATTTACCCACACCAGTGAGGAATGAGAAATAGTTGAGGAGAAAAGACAAATGGAATATACATTAAGACACCTTGACTACTCACTCTATTTTTCTGCCTTGCACTGCCCCTTTTTTTTCTTCTCTTATGCAGCTATTCCTCAATCATATGGTTTTAACAAAGTGACTGTACGCCATCCCACCATCACCATTTCTCTCTTCACCTCTATCTCGCTCTTCCGCCGCCTCCACCTTCGGTCCGCCTCACTCTCACTTCGTCTCTTCATCTCTGCCGGGGTGTGATTGAGTGATGGAGTTTTGGTGGACCCTGCAAGCAGCCCTGTGGTTTTTTTATGCCACACATCAGAGGCAGAGCATTAGCCCTCTGCATGCTTCACGAATTTGGCTTGGCAGACCACCAGGCCCTAACTACCTCCTCTCCAGCACGCACTGCTGCCAGCGCAGGCCAGACAACCTACCTGGACCTCTTTTTGCAATATACATGACATAATGCTGGCATCCCACTGTTTACATTTATTTTCATGAACTTCTACAACAACGCAAGTGTGTTTTTATTACCTTCATTTTCTGAGTGGATTCTGACAGACTGAGGAATGGCAAGTTCATATTGGCTGTTCTGAAGCACAGTTGGTCCCTATCTGCAGAATTTCACTAAATCTTCATTATCCACATCTCAGATGCACTGTGGAATCTGAGTGGTTTAAGGAACAACCGCAGTGCACACTTATAGTTATAGTCCAGTAATTTTGTTCAGTGATAATGAAGGTACGTTGAGTGTGGAGTTACTGGACCAAAGGCGAAATATGAAGTGTAAGGGAGGGATGATAGCATGTGATTTTCTCCAGTGACTGGGGTGTGTGTCTTTTTGTGTCTTTGTGTGTGTAGGTGGTGCCCTCTCCATCTGCCTGCAGCTGACCATGCCGCACTTGTTTTTTCGAATGAAAGACAGATAGGAGTATTGGATAGAACTCAATATAAACACTGATCTACCATTGATGGCATATTAGTAAGTATGTGGTCAGTTTTGTTGGTTTGATGCTTCTGGTTTTCCTTACTTTAGCCAATATTTTTGAAGCCAGTATTTTCCCTCTAATGAAAGAGGATCCGGTGCCTTATTTTTTCTATTTCTTGTTTTTTTTTTCCCTCAAATCAAAATAAATATCTATAAAAACCAACTGTGGTTTGAGTGACAGTGGAATGGATTGAGGACATCAGGAGCAGCCATGGCGGATATCTAGTCTCAGGTTGTGTGTGAGTGTGCAATTTTGCAGAGCTTTCAGTATGATGCCACAGATCTACATCTATCTACACATTGCACCACGAAAAAAAAAATGAGCGAAAAATACAACCCCACTAAAGGTTGAAATTTAATTATGCTGCTTTATTAAATAGTCATCATTGAAATGTTACATTGGCATAATTTATTACATTTCTAATGAAGGACAGGGACATGTGCACACTCCACACATCGTATTCCAGCTAATTCCTGGACATTACATTTGTCTAATATACATTTGAAACATCTCTCTTGTGGTGCTGCAACAGAATAATTTATCAAAACAAATGCTCTATTTTATGCTGTTCCCCAATTTAATGTGACCAGCACTAAAATATGCAATACTTAGACATGCAATATGCATGAAATTATGCAAATGCACAACACTTATATTCATATATATCAATAAATGGACATATATGTATATTATGATTCAGTTTAGTAAGTATAGACAGATATGTAATAATTCACAATATATGTAGACTCAGCTGCACCTTCTTTTATTACCAAGAAAACAAAAGAAATCCAAGTAAGAGACAAGCGTAAAAAAAAATCATCAAACTTTATCACTTGTAATTCAGCAACACGTTCAGACGTATTGAGAAAAAAACAAAGGGTTTGATCAAAATATATGCAAAATGTGCTCTGTAAGACTTGTATCAATATGTATGGATAGTTTAATCTCCAACTTTCAGAGCAGGTGTGGACAAAAATGTTTTGTTGTATTTCATTGGTCTGCACTGAAACTACGGCATGAATGATAAGTATGATCCATATTCTCATGCTGAGGAGAAAAAGCCGGCCTTTATTTCCCTTTATTATTTTAGTAATATTTCCATCTTGCCTGGAACGGGCTCAGCTTTTGCTGCTTCCCGGTTTGAGGTAAAGTACTGACCCAGCTGTCTTTACTGGTGCTACTTTTAAGCAAAGCCCTCTACTGGGCTTGGAAACCTAAGCTGTTATGCTAATGCAAGAGGGTTTTTCCCCCTTTGGGTGTTTTTTTCTAGTTTGGATAATTGATTTACCATTTTTGTCTGGTGAATGAATACTATGTTTTGTCAGCAGGACATTTATCTGACTTTTTTGTTTGTTTGTTGTTTGACATATGGCCTTTTATTTGTCAGAACTTGTACCATTTTTTTTTTTAATCTACTTTTTATTCTCAAATCCATTAACCTTAACTAAGTTTCAACATCATCATTTCTTTTTGTTTGTTTGTTTGTTTGTTTGTTTTTTGTTTGTGCTTCAAGGTGGGAGTCGCTTGTTTCAGGGTAGGTTGAAGTCATCTGATAACGTATACCCTGCACACCCACAGTAACCTGTTAACACTGGATAAAGAAGTTAAAATGTGAGTGTGTGCAAATGGGTGAATGAGGCAATGCTGCAAAGTGCTTTGAAGGTTAAAACAGAAAATCACTATATGAATTAAGTCCATTTGCCATTTACCATCCTTTCACCTTCCTTTAGGTGCACGGCAGCAATAATTTTATTTTGTAATAAACATCTTGTCCGTTGAATGCAGCCATAAAATCCCTTCAACATGGATCACTGGATACTTGTTGGGTCAGTAGGCAAATTATGTTGGACCTCACATATTAAATGTTGTCAAGATAGCTAAATTCCACATCTCTCTTTAAAGAAAAATGTATGTGCATGATTGCCACTACAAACGGATCTAGTAATTCAATGTCACATATTCTATGTTGCTAAATCCTTTTAATTAGTTTATCTATTTATATTGCATCATTTGAAATCTGTAGAGGTCCTACTACATTGCACCTTACTGATTGTTATCAAGTCAAAGACTCTTTTGCAACTGATAGTGCTGGCAAGAGCAAATGCAACAAACATTGTGAAAACCACAGTTAATCACTTAATAACTGATCTGGACAATAGTGTACAAAGTTCAAATCCTGTTTGATGTATATTGAAACCTGAATTACTTATTTTAATAATGCATGACACTTAAAGACTCATTAATGTCTCGTTTTAACCAAGGTCTCCCAGCAAGCTGACTGCTTTGTATGCCACCCCAAAAATGTAATTTTTGAAAATGCTTCGCACATATTTGTAGTTTCAGAAATGAAAAAAATGAGACAGACGTGACAATGTCATATGTTAAATAGACTTAATTCTCACCGTTTCTAATTTTCCATTTGTTTTGTGTATACCTTCAAATTAGTCAAATGTATTGATTTCCCATTTTCCCTGAAGGTTAATTCCCTCTCATTACTATGAGTAAACAAGAGCAGAGTTTTGAGCACTGAATAAAAAAAGAATGATATTTTCATTTGTGCTTTCAGAATCAGTCATTTTGTCTTGTTTCATAATAATGTAGTTCCTCTATCATGCCTTGCAAAAAATGCTTTTGGGGTCAGCCTTGCAAAAAAAAAAAAAGCCTTCCAGTTCCTGCTGCTGACCTTATGGGATGAAGTTGTCTCAGTTGTTCCTGGGACATGATAACGTTTGCATAAAGAATAGTGTGAGCTAATTATGATGATACAAGCATGACACCAGTATGGAAAGATCACATCCTTAGCCCGATACAGAAATTGGTGAAAATGGTGAGGAAAAAAAAAACAAAACCACAGGTGCTATATACTTGGTGCTATTTAATATTGCTTAACTGAATGTTTAGTAATGCATGCGCACACTTCTCATATACCGCTTACATATTACCAACATTCAGCATGCTGGTGACACCTCAATAGTCACATGCTCAGATATATATCTTTGATAATGGTTACTATGCTGATGATCTAAAGCTATTTACTCTAAATGGGTCATTATCAATGGAAGACTCTACCTTGGGATGGTGATGAGGGCTTTGACAGATATATTGTCAAGTGGGAATAGGTGGTGATGATGAGCCACAGAAGTGTACTACAATTCTGTGCTTTCATTCTCTCCTTGTGTCTCTCCACCTCATCATCGCTTCACCCCTTTGTCCTTTGGTTCAATTTTCGAATCACAAGTCAGGAGCAGTCAAGTGTTGCCATTCCGCTGCACAACCGCATGTCTCAGAATACTAAAAGACACCAGTGAAAATGTATGAGTTACACAAAGTCTATGCTGTTTTTTTTATTGAATTATGAAGAATTTATGATAGCAATTTGATCTGGTGTATCACTTTTAGCAAGGCTCTTGTTCTGCATGTTTCAGATATAGTGCAGCTCTTGAGTATCTGTCTCTTTGGGGAGTTGGCAGGGAGCAAAGCATGCTGTGATGCTCTGCTCATCTCACAGCTTTGAGTCTTCAAAGAAAATATGATGACTCAAATTCATATTTGACACAGTAATAATAAAACTACTTAAAACTATAAAGTCTCACCCAATCCCTGCATTTTCAGAAGCCCATATTTATCTCCCCATTTTAATTAGTAACTGGCATTAATTTCTGCATTTGCTTTTATCACCAATCATTTACAAGCACAAGGATGATGATGTTAATAATACCGAATTATGGGATACATTCCCTGGGTTAATTAGGTTGTTCTTTTTAATTAGAATGTAATTGTGTGAATTGATGTCTTTTCAAGGAGAATCACTGGCAGAACAGCGCTTCAGACTTAAAATATCCAAGGCAGTAGGCAACAGTGCCCTCTAGATGCTGAAAAAGAAACCATAATACAAGCGTGTGTTACAGCTGACCTTACTGTCATTCACTACCTCTATGTGTGTAAAAAATAACATCCTGTATTATGTTCCCATTAACACTCATGAGAGAATGTATTTGTGTTATGATGTGAGGTAAAAGAGGCTTCCCCTCCTTAAATTGTTTTATGGGGTTAATTAATGACAGTCATCTTTGTTTTCTGTGCTTTTATTTCACAGCCCAAAAATAATAGATTTAGCTTTAATAGCTTTACAAGCCATCAACATTTATCTTTAAATGAAGCTGTATTTGCCTAATTGATGTTACCTCTTGAGAGAGTAAGGAAAACAGGGAGCGTCACAGCTGATATTTTACACTTTAGTAATATTTTTAGAGTGGATGGTCAAGTTTCAGTTTTTGAAATGTTACGGTTAGTTTGCTATCACAGTAAAACTTTGCGGTGGACTTATTACTGAGAACACCTACGTGATGTGTCTGGTCATATTTCCGACTTGGATGGGTTTAATGACAGGAGCTGCATTTCTTATAACCCATAATCACACACACATTACACATGTTTTATGCATGGAGCTCCCCTCAGGCTCTGGTTGGAGTCTAATTGTAAAGAAGTCTATGAGAAAATGACCTTGCTTCACACTTGATTTATTACCTCAGTAAACAACGTCCTAATGAGTTTAGTGTCTCAATCACAAGTTTGAAGTCTTCTTTAATTCACTGCTATGTTTTTTTTTTTTTTTTTTCTGTGAATAGTGGTCAAAATTTATGAAAAATGAATGACAATGATGGAACATTTTAATGTGTGATTTCCTGAAGTGACAACTACATCTCTCACATGTTCAGGAAACAATGAATGAAATCAGAGAAGCTATGTCCTTTTTCCCCCCAAAATGTCAAATGTCTAGATAAGAATAACAGTGACCAGTAAAACAATGGTTTGATCTTAAATAAGAAATCCAGCTGATCTTGTTTGTCCATCTCCGACAACGGACTGTTCATGTGCATCCTCTCTCTTTCCCAATAGCGTGCTTTTTCACTCAGCAGCAGTCCATACTGAATTGAAACTGATTGTGATGTGTGTTTTTTCTGTGTGTTTGCTTTTAATGTATTTATCCCTTAAAGGTGTTGAGATATGAACTAAAGAACAATCCGGGGCAATTCCCATGAGCAGAGTCAGACTAAATTTGTGTTATTGTTTCATTCAAATCATTTATCAAAATTTCCAATTCAATTGTCTTTACTGTTTTAAGAAGCACAGGATATTGCTGTCGGTAAATGTCTTGCCAACAAGCAAAAATAACAAAATTAAACAAAGTTTCAGCCGAAACTTGACACTGGTCAAAAATATAAAGGGAACACCAAAATAGCACATCCTAGATCTGAATGAATGAAATATTCTTGTTAAATACTTTGTCCTTTCCATAGTTGAATGTGCTGACAACAAACTTACACCAAAATCATCAATGGAAATCAAATGTAACAAATCATGGAGGTCTGGATTTGGAGTCACACTCAAAATGAAAGTGGAAAAACACACTTTGATGCAATGTCCTTAAAACAAGTCAAAATGAATCGGTGTTGCTTCTTAAGTGGACAGTTTGATTTCACAAAAGTGTGGTTGACTTGTACTTACATTGTTTTGCCTAAGTGTTTCCTTTATTTTTTGAGCAGTATATAATAATACCTGAGAGTTTACTTAAATGTCAAAGAAATCCATGGTATTTTTACCTGAAACAAAAAAGAAATTGGAAAATATTGTCCAAATAATGTGGCAATACCTTTCTCATATATTTAGAGAAGCTTCACTGTTTGGCAAAAGCTTTTTTGAAGTTTCTCTTGAAAAAAAAAATTACAGTCGACAATTTTTAAAAACAAATAAATGTGAGGATTATTGGTGAATCAGATTGAAAATATTTTTCAGCACACATTATTTGCAGATATTGTCACAAAATGTGATTTCCACTGTCTAGAACTAAACTGCTTCAACAAACAAATCATATTCTAGGGTGTGTGTGTGTGTGTGTGTGTCATCCTTTACCTTTTTTCTATCTACATTTCCACGCCGTCAACTTACACACATCCGATACGAACTTAATCATTCAACGCAACCTCTCAGCCCCCATCACACTCATAACCAGCAAACATTGCAGGCCACTAGTAAACAGCACAATCTCAAGGCCAATCCCTCACGTGGCATTAGGCAATTACAAACTCTGCATGTCACCCCAGCATGCTACCTATATTACACACATCTGTGCACAAACACTCGGCGACACACCCTTCAGTATCGAACCACTCCACACACTTTCTCACTATTTCATCTCTCTCATTCGCTCTCCCTCCCACTCTGCATGTCATTCTCTGTCACTCGCCTTGTGCAAAATTGCACTGAAGCGAGCTGCCACAGTATTGAGGAATAGTGTCATATACTGGCAATTTCCTCCTTAGGTGTCGGGCATACTTTACCTTAATATGTCTGCAGCAACTTTTAATAAAACAGTCTTGTCTATATACATATCTCTGCCGCAGCCTGGCCTGTGCCAAACTGCACACGGCACTCAATAGCATGCTGTTAAATATTTACCTCCAGTGAATGTCAATGGAGAAGGAGTAGGTAGAGAGGAGACAGAAGAGAGAATCTAAAAATGTGTCCCCGGTCGGTGTTTTAGCTGTCTGGATGTGTTGCATGGCAGTCTGAGAGAAATTCCATATCAGCCAGCAGAATGTTTTAGATATCAGGAAGGCGATATCAATGTTAGTCTGTTTGCTTGAGTGAAAAAAATATGGCTAGAATTGGAAATTGGAAAAGTAGTTTGTGCGTCTGACAAGGCAGGGTGTATTTGGATGCACCAAAAATTCCCTGTGCCTGTCTGCCTTGTGTATATAATCCACAAAACTTGTGTGTTGTTGTGTCAAACCTCAGTGTACAGAGAAGCCTTTGACTCAAAAACGAACAGTACTGTAGGTCCCCAGCAGTGCCTGGGCAAAAGTAATTTCAACAACAACCAAACATTACAATTGTGGGTTGGGATCAAGACATGTATTGCATGATTTCACTGCTAACCTCCTACCCGAATTTTTTGTTTTTATTTCATCCCACAGTTGCAGAGCAGTATTTGACTGGTTGTCTTTTCCCCTCGGAGCAGCTAAGAATAGCGTTCAAACCAAAGTGAAAATGTTTCTGAGCTGCACTGAGGAGGGACTCAAATAGACATTTGACACTTGACCAACTTCTGACTTTTGTGCAGGCAGTTTGGTTGCTGTAGTATCACTTCTTAGTTCATGGCTGGTTTTAGCTTCGATTTCTGACTAGAGAGAGAACTTTCTCGTCTAGCTGGGGACCTAAAAGTGTGAGTAACCAGAGATGAACGCTATTGAAAAGAAAATATCATACCCATGATTACTGCAGTCAGTAAACTACCTTTTCCATCAGAAATATTTCATTTTGCTAAATGCTTATTCATCATAAGAACTTTTGAAGGTTAGTCTGTCTGAATTGCTCGTCATTCGCTTTGGGTTTTTTTTATTTCCCAGACATAACTTCAACTACTTTTGTTTTCCTCCAACTGGCAACTAGAGGTTTTGCATCTCTGACACTGTTACTCTTCGATGCTCAGAACGTTAAAAAGTTTAGGAAACCTTGATTGAGGCAGCTAAAACCAACGAGACATGTTTAAAACGGTTACATTTTAGGTAGATATAAGTGTCTTGAACTTCTGAGCCATGGTCGAGTGAAAGCCCCCAGTTCTGCATATAAAGGATATAATGGATAGTTGTAAATACAGCTAGAAATTAAGCCCAGGTAACAACTACTGAAGTCAACGAATAGAATAGAAAATCTGCTGTCCATCCCTTCTAACTTCATTACCAATCTGCAGTATTCATCTTAGTGAAACTTAGAGCGGTATCTCTTGGGTGTTCACTCCTGGATGGCAGATGATCCTGATAATAATCATGAGCTTGAAGGAAGGAAAGCTAACATCTCCTTTAAGTACAGAGTCTCCATCTCTGACTTTGAGGCAGAAATACTCAGCGAGAGGGGAAACAGAGAAAAAAGAAGAAAACGGCTGCTCGGTTTTTAATGACTTTCCGCACATTAGAATAATCTGTCATTTCAATTAGTGGGATTGTCATCTATGAGATGTCTCCTGCTGCACCCGCACATAGACACACCCACTAGGGCTCACACACACGCGCGCACATACCTATACCTTGAGGTTGTCATCCGTACCCCTCATGGGAGAGAACTAGGGGTGTCAAAGCAACCCCCCACCACCACCACCACCACCACCACTGTCACACATGCACACACCACCAACATACCACCACAACTACACACAATCCCTAAAAAACAAAGCGAGGTTTCAAGGGAAATTGCTTGACAGCAGCTTAAAAGCCAGTCAGGAATAACTTATCAGGCAAGGGCTGCCATCGTGCCTCACGGGGTCATTTCATTACGATTACCTTACCCTCCTTAACTCAAAGAGAGTGAAGAGAGGGAATGAGTAGGAGGGGAGGGGGTGCAGGTGGTAGTGGTGGTGATGATGGCAGGGAGGGGGTAAACTCTTCAAGATAGATAGAAAGGCAGCTGAAGTTTCAGGAAGTGCTTAACTTTTACTTTTCTTCTTTCTCATGCTCTGGTTTTTAAAGTTGTCTCAGTAATGAGCTTACATCTTCTTCTTTTTTTTCTGCTCCCAACTATATACAGTGTGTCATCTGCAGTTTCCTCTCTCCTGCGGGTATTATGGGATGTTTCAGAAATCTAAGCTGTAGAAAATAAAAGGTGAGCACTTGCTTTTGTTATATTGTTTCTGGTTTTTAAGGTCAACATTTACATACAGTGGGACATGCTGTATTTGACCTTAGACATCTCTTCCCTCAGGGCTCCTCACTTGCAGCAGCGGCAGGGATTTCAATCAGCAGAACTCGATAGAACTTGCCCTCGTGTCCAGTGCAGTAACTTCGTTAAACTTTTTTGTTGTTTTTGTGAAGATTTCTTGACCCACTTTTAAGCTGTTATTACTTCTATCTAATTATGTTTTCTAGGGTAAGGAAGTATGTATTTTTTTTTTCTTTGTACCTCAAGGCAATTAAGTGGCTTCCAGAAAATAAGGCAGTATGGCATGTAGGGATGATGTTATGATTGCTAATTATGCTCTGATACAGCCCTGAGAAATGCTCTGTGCTCTGGCTTTTGTCTGGCTTGCTTTGCCAGGCCCAGATAATATTTATGAAATGTAGACATTCTTGGGGCTAAGGCAGAGTCTTTATAATGGGAGACAGATGGGGTCTGCTTCGGATTAAGAACATCGACTCCACTATCTGTGGGAACACCTTCTCTTCCCATGTGTGTGCACTTAAATTTGTGCGCATGTTTGCCTGAGTGCGCCTGCATCTGTGTGTATGCATGCCGGAGCGTTCACTCATGTGTGAATGTGTGTGAACGCAATTGTCTTTGACAGCCACAGCGTACTTATTTTTTAATGCATTTCTGGGTTATGATAACCATCACACAGTCTGCTTCTTCCAATGGCTTTTATACTGTATCTGACAGTGGAAATGAGAATAACTGTACAAAATGCTTCTCAGTAACGGCGAAAAACCTTAGAATTATAATACATAGCTGGATTTCATTTGAGCCAGAAATGTGTTATTGCCAGCAACCAAAACTACAGTTCCTAGTAACTTGTGATTCATCAGAGGCAGCGAACCAAAGACACCTAGTTGGGATGGAGAGCTATCCAGTTCTAAGGCAATTGGAGGTAATATTACCCTGACGGGCAAAATGATACACTATAATGTACTGTTTACACTAACATGCCATGTTCATGACATCAAATGAACACACCGACTCTTAAAGTCAAAATGCTCTAATTCAGAATACAAAATGTTGCTGTATTTGTGCATCATTTGCTGTTGTTTGTATTTAATTATAGCAATGAGATTCTGAGAAATACGAAAGCCATACCGTTCCGTGCCATGTAATAGAACTACATTGTGATCATTAGATTCCAGAGAAAACCATTAAACAGAGGAAATATCCATATAGGATGTTTCTCTTGCCAGAGATTAAAATGGCACCTCTACATGGATGGATATCAATCTCTGTTTCAATATGCTTTTCTGTTTTCTTTTTTTTTTCCTTTTGCTGCCCCTGTTTCGACACGTGTCCCTATTTCTCAGCTCATATCTTCCTCTATCTGTTTCTTCCCCTCTGTTCCCCCTTTCTTTCCTCCCTCTTTCTACAGCTACCTCTCAAACACCTTCTCTCCCTCTGGAACTTTAGCTGGCAGGATGAGAAACATGTTTCAATGAAACAGGAAAGGAAAGCTTGGTAGCGAGACAAAGGAAGGCTTTACTTCGGTCTGTATTTATACATATGATAACACATGTTTATGTGCACGAGCAGGTGTGCAAGATGTTTCTTTCACACGCATTCACACACAGACACACATACATTCTCTTGACTGAGCTGTAAACTCTGGTCTCTCAGCTAGGAGAGACAGAAAATGGAGTTAAACTCAGATGATCGTATTAACATTGAACAAGGCTCAGATTGGACCAGTAAACCACTGCTTCCATGAAATACGTTAAATTCATGAAGACACTAACACTCTAGACCCTGGCATAGGCGATCAATATTTCGGAAAATATTCTCTCTTGTTGGAACTACTTTTACAGTGCTGGATTTTATAGTCCTCCTACATCAGTTTCCAAGGAATTCAAAACTTCTCTTTTGAGTAAATTTAAACAAAACACACATATTGTTTGAATTATGTAGTTTCTTTTTTTTTTTTATGTCTGTTTCTTCAACTGCTGAAAAGTGGCGGCTTTGATATGCTATTTTGAGACACACGTTTCCAGCTGACATGCTTAAAGCAAGATAAAAAAAAAAAGGTTGAATCAAATCTATTTTACCCCATATTAATACTTATCCCTGCCAAAATGAGCAGATGGAAATTAAATGAATCTATTGAAGCCACATTAGTCCCATTTGAGTGTAAGTGTCATTGAAAACATGAACGGCACTAAGTCCAATGACACTTTCAGCTCAATGAATTAGGCACAGTTAAGGATTAGCCCACAATGGAGGTCAATTGATTAATAGTGTTAAATGATGGAGTTTGAATAAAAAGAACAGGGAGGGGAAGGGAGACAGTGGGGCACAGCTGAAACTTGGGAAGCTTTGTTATTTTGTTTTTTCTACAGCCACAGGTCAGGTTTGAATAATTTGACTTTGACAACTGGTATGTTTTCTCACGTTTAGAATCTCTTCCTGGAAAATCAAAGGCTTGGATCTTCCCTCTTTCATCCTTATTCCCCTCTCCCCTTCCAGCCCTTTATTCTTCCACCTTCCACCATATCTCTCCTGTCATATCCCATCTTTTGTCATTTGCCTGGTTTCATCTCCCAACAATAGCGGTGAAAATTACATTTTAGCTGAAACATTTCATGTTTCAAAGCATCAGCCGACGTGATCTCCCTTCTTTTTCATAGGTGAAAACATCAGGCTGCATTTGTGTACTTCATGTATGTAAATCAGAACTGCGATGCACACTTTCTGAGGCCAGCTCAACAATGTGTTTAGACTTCTCACCGAGGCTGATACAATGTAAGCCCTGTGAGTGCATGCATGTGAGTATGTTTGTGATTGTGTGTACGTGTGTGCATGTGTGTAGGCCTGTGTTTATACCCTTTAGTGACAGCTTCAACATAATCTTGGCTTGCTCTACAGGCGTGGTGGGATGATACTTCAAACTAAGTACCTGCTAACAGACATTAGTCCATGTAAACAGGGCATACTCTACCTAAGCTGCGTGTGTCGTCTCATGTGTGTTTGCACATTTACTTTGTTTGTGTGTATGTGCAATGGCATATTAATGTAATTATAAACTGTTGTGGGGTATAGGTTTATGTCAATGTGTACAGCTGTAAAATTATGTCATGCTGAGGTGGACACTTCAGCGTGCGTGCGTGTGTGTGTGTGTGTGTGTGTGTGTGTGTGTGTGTGTGTGTGTGTGTGTGTGTGTGTGTGTGTGTGTGTGTGTGTGTGTGTGTGTGTGTGTGTGTTTAGTCTGTTTGCATGTCATATTGCTTCCACTGTGCCAGGTGAGGGAGACAAATGTTATGAGGTTGTCTCCCTTATGGATTAAACATGAGTTTAATCATGTTGGAAAGATGGAAACAGAGAGAGAACCAGTTTTGTTTCTGCAGGTGAAGGAATACAGAGGTATGAGTGTTCATCTGCTTAACAATTTGCCACATTTTACAGCAAGGAAAACCTAGTGGTGGAAAAAGTATGTATTCTTACATTTTTGCATGGATCACTTTTACAGACTTGATATAACCTGTGTTGGAGTGTATAAGGCATAAAGCATCATAAAATAAGAGCATAAACCTGAATATAGTGTGCACATGTAAAAGAAGTAGGTCCATGTTGTTGATTTGATGTTCACATCCAGGAATTCTGGTACTTCACACATAGCAACTTGTTAAGAGCATAAACAACATAAATCTTTGGAAAGAGAGAGGTCTAAAAGTGTCACTGTATTTCACATTGATCTTCTGCTCGGATTTTTTGTGCCAAACCAGTACTATAATCACTAACCCTTGAATAAATAAGTTGAATATAATAATCAAGCAATCAATTGCCATGGTATGTATTGCAGTCCAAAACAAATGCAATGTTACAATATTGAAATATATTGATCTGAATGGACTTTTTGAGTACGATTGGAATTTTTATTTTGTCCATGTGAGTCGCCTGATTAAAATGTTGATTAAAAAACAAACCAAATAAATTTAGTAATAAAACATGTATGGAGCCATGCATATGTCAAGAATTTCCTTGTTCCAGGTTAAACGATGAAGACAAGACAAGTAATCAAGGGTAGCTGGATCAGAAACCATCAATGATGTCATCCTTCTGTCACTTAGTTACACTGTTTGTGGAGGAGAAAATCAGATGTAAATGCTCTACATGACTGACTGATTACAAGACAAAAAAACATCCAAGTCTTTCATACTTGCTATAGTTGTTCCCTTATTTGGTGATTTGACGATTTAGGCAGAAAGTTCTGCCTGGTGTGCAGAACACATTCTCCTGTGGAGTGGAAATCTGATGACTGAAAGGCCATGAGTTATAATTTACGTTGTGTCTCGACTATTTAGAGATTAACTGATTCCTTTTGGATACTTTTGTATTTTTGGATTGCTGTTGTCACCCTAAATATGAGCATTTCATCGTGAGATAATGGTGAAAACCCAGTGCAACTACAGTGAGATAATGTGTGAGTTTTAAAGGGCTGACGACTGATCTTGCCAAATACCTGAAATGAACATTAAATCTTAATGAATTATGTTAATGTAGCATTATTTGTTTTTTTTCTTTTTCTTTTAAATAATTGCACCTTTGGCCCAAGGGAAAAAAATACAGTGGCTCACAAATTGTGGTTCAACAACATCACAATATTACAGACAAACCAACGAAATGACATTGAAGCAGATTGTGAGACAGGCAGTAGTAAAATCTAATTTTATAGAAAGAGGGCCCCTCCTCAAGCTGCCATCTTATCATGGTGGAGGGGTTTACGTGTCCCAGAGATCCCCAGGAGCTATATTGCCGGGGGCTTTATGCCCCCGGTAAGGTCACCCGAGGCAAATAGTTTCCCGGTGAGGGACAGGAAATAAGCGTGGCTCAAGAAGCCGCCCAAATGATGAAAAAGACAAATGGAACTGGTTCTCCCTTCCCCTTGTTCTCCCTCCGCAGGAAGGGTTTCAACCACGTCGTGGGGGGAGGCAGGGGACATTGAGTCCAAATGGGTCATGTTCTGTGCCTCCATTGTCGGGGCTGTGACATTAGTTGATCGGTGCCTGTTGAGGCAGTAACCCCTGAACCTGTTGGTGGGCCTCAGCTGTGAAGGATGCCATTAAGCTGAAGGAGTTCTATCGGGCCTTTCTGAACTGGGGGGATCCAGAGGTAGCTGAAAGGTCCCAGCAGGCCAAGTGTAAATCAAGTCCAGTGTTTGCCAAGGCAATAATTCGGGCATGGGAGGAGTCTTTAAGGAATGACTTTCAGAGGGCGCCAAGGAAATTTTGGTTCAGTACTGCATCAAAACTGTGTATGCAGTCGAGGTTAGCAGCTTCGGACGTTGTCAATCGGTGGAAGAAATACTTCCAAGGTGTCCTAAAACTCGATGACACGCCTTCCGATTAGGAAGCAGAGTCAGTGGACTCTTGGGTGCACTCTCCTATTTCTGGGGCTGAAGTTGCCAAGGTTATCAACAAGCTCCCCAGCTGTATTGGCACACTGGAGTTGTGATTCACCTCTTTAAAAAGGGGGATCGGAGTCTGTGCTCCAAAGTCTACTCAAGGGTACTGGAGAGAAGACTCAGACGGGTTGTTGAACCTCAGACCCAGGAGGAGCTATGTAGTTTTTAACCTGGTCTTGGAAAAGTGGACCAGCTGTACACCCCCGGCAGTGGCCTTGAGGGTCAATGGGAGTTTGCCCACCTAGTGTTTTGAGGACCTGGAGAAGAATTTCGACCAGGTCCTGCGAGTAATCCTGTGGGGGGTGCTCCGGGAGTATGGAGTACCGAACCCTGTTATACAGACCATTCGGTGCTTATATGATTGGTGCCAAAGCATGGTCCCCATTGCTGGTCATGAGTCAGCCTTGTTTCCGGTAAGGATCTAAACTCCTTTGTCATTAATTCTGTTCATAACTTTTATTGACAAAATTTCTGCGTGCAGCCAGGGTTTAAAAGGGATATATGTGTATATATATACATACACACACACATATATATATATATATATATATATATATATATATATAAACTGTACACTGCATTTTGTAGAAAGATCAACTTTAACAATACCTTTCACCCTCAAAAGCTGGGCTTTTGACTTCTCTTGGTTTGTTGTTGAAACCCAAATGCCAAACAGTGTGAGTCAAGGAAATGAAAATCCTAATTGTAATTACTAAGCTGCAGTCCCTCATTAATCAAGAAATTTAGAGAGGGAGATCTGGGCCTCTGCTTTGGCTGATACCCGCACGACCTGATCCCGGATAAGCGGTAGAAGATGGATAGATGGACAGAAAGAGAGGAATGTTTGAATTCACATGCTGGGACTGATACTAAACTTTACATCTGTGGTGTGATATCAAACTGCATACGAGCTGTAACAGATAAAAGCAACAGACAAAAAGGAACAAATCAAGTAGTGGAAAATAAAAAAAAAAAAAAAGATTGAAATCTAAAAGTCGGAAAATCTCTTAGATTATTTCGTGGCAAGTTTATGGAAAATAAAGACACAAATTTATTAAATCAAAAGCAAGGACTTCCATCAGGAAACAAAACAATGTCATTTTTATGTAAATACTGTCATCCCTCCCAAATCAATGTGTTGCTTTCAGTTTACGTTGATGACAAATGTATCTTCACAGTCCCAATGTCCATCAAGACAGATTGATTCTACGCTGAAAGTACTTCCTCATTGCCAAATCCTACTGAGTGTATATGTTTTAGTAATTGAGTTATAAGACCTAAGTGCCTGTGTTCAAAGTGAAGCTATGTGTTTTATTGATATCCAAGCACTTCAATGTTTTAATGGTAGTTTTTCAATCGTTTCTAATAGATTTGGCTCCATTCACAATGAAACATGGTCTTGTGTTCACTTGACTTTATCCCAGAGACTTTTCACATTGTCAAAGACAAAAAGGCAGTAATTGATTTTAAAGTGGTTTGGTTTCAGTTGTTGTGAAATATTATTTTCATCACCAAATAAGTGGATTCAGGAGGCAACATGTTAAAAATATGATAAAAGATGACTCACCTTTATGATTTTCAAATGATCATTCCTCTCGTAACCACATGAGGATCTGCAAGAATTCGCAATCCATTTCGAATATTCCTCCCTGCTTGATAAACATTTCTTGATATTCTCATCTCATGCTCCATTAGTATTCCTACCTAACACATCTTCCATGTTATTTTTACATTGAAGGAATGCACAAGTTTTGTCATCACCATGTCCCGTGTCAAAAACATTTTCAAACCTGATCTTTACTGATTTTCCTCAACTGCTCTTCCCACATTACTTGATTCTGTGGCCAACAATGAGTCACATTAGGATTAGTCTTGCACTCTCTGTGCTTATCTACTAATAATTGAGTAAGTGTGTAACTTTTAAGAATTTCTATTATTAGCATTAGCATAGTCTAGATTAATAAAATTGAATAGGTGAAGAAAAATTACCTGTAAAACTAAAATGTATGATTGTGAGGCAAATCCACAGTGGTTGATGTGCATTTTGAAGTAAAGAAATCAAGTCAAAATATATACAAGTGCTTTTTGAAGTATCAGCATCAAGTATCATCAACATTGTGGTTCTTATTTTTAACTTTTATTTAATTAGTTATTTACTTACTTCCATGCACGAGCCATCCATAAATGCACACAGAAATATAAAATTAAGAATAATAAAGATAATTAAGAAAAATAAAGGTTTTGCATTATGCTTTATTTTATAGAACGTATCTGTTGTAGAATGATGTTCTGTCTGCTCCTTTCCAGCCAAAAATGCTGCATAAAAAAGCAGTAATAGTTAAATCAGATGGAATCGAATCTGAAAAGGAATCAAAATTCAACATCCGCATATGACAACTTGGAGTTCAGAAAATTTAATTTGTCACCCATCTGTATCCCAATTGAACTTATTTGATACCATCATGACACCCTCAGACACACTGATAGTCACCTAACCTTCCCAAACTAGCCAGTTCATCATTGTTTCTCTACAGTGGGATTTTCTACTGACAGAAATGAAACAGCTGGAAAGAAGGTGGAAAAATCACTTTGTAGACCCCATTCCCACACATAGACCCCGTCTTATAATTTGCCTTTGTGTGACTTCCATCCAACATACTTTTGCACTTTCTCCTTTGAACCCTCCCTCTGTTCTTTTTGTCACTTCTAGTCTTCCTCCATGTCCCAACTTGCCCCTTATCATTGCGTGTTCAACACAAGCTGAGGGACTCCTTTTCCGTCTGTCCTGTCCTCTGTCTCTCTTTCCCCTCCTCTCTGCAGCCAAGACAATAGACAGGCAGGATAACCCCTTACTCCAGAATTAATTATCTGCCCCTTTAATTCTGGGCCACACTGATTAGCTCTGTATGTAAAATGGAGTCCATATTAACATAATATTTGGCTATCTCGTCTAAGCTGAGGTCCCTTGACCTTTCCAGCCTCCTAAGCCCCTCTCTCTTTATGTGTCTGTCTCTCTCCCTCCATCTCTCCCTCTCCCTCTCTCTCTGTCATCTTTTACTCTCAGGAGGTACATGACAGTCCCAGCCTATGAATGTGATTTGAAGGGGTAAATTAGATTTTGCTTCTCTCACCCCCACCCCCACCCTGTGTATGTGTATGAAACTAACGACAGTTCATTTCGAGGCTTGGGTATAATTATGTGTGCTTTTTTCTCTATCATTGACTGCTCTGATGGCAAGGCTGATATGCTGTGTTAATATAAACGTTTAGCTGGGTTATTATGAGACCTGAGAGTCGTAAAGGACGGCCAGCCTGCACGCTGATTGTCTCCCATACAGGAAGTCCACTTTAACTGTCTGCGGCTATTTTTCTTGTTATTGCTCACTCTCATCTCTGTGTAGGTCCATTTATTGTTATCAGATGTCTTTCTCTACCTTTGTCTATACCTGATGTAATGTTTCCAGGGAAGAATTAGAGTTCATTGAAAGATACTTTCTCAAATTTTCATGAATGGTTTGCAACACATATTGCTGCAGCAGGACATACAATCAAGGAAACTGACATGCCACAATTTTTTGACGTATCTAGCCATCATGGAATTGCTTGTGATCTCTCACATAGCAGCGAATAGGTGATACAGATCTGCTGATATTTCCAGTCAAGGCTTTTGATGCCTGCTGCCGCTCTAAAGCCTACATGCCTGTGATTGTTGTTGTTGTACAATCAATTGTGTCGTGTTAGGTTTTGGCCTTATCGTCTGAATCACTGGTTTCCAGAGATAATGATTGATATTTTTGTTGTTAAATACCAGGAGAAAAAAATCATTGCTATTCCTGTGCCCCTTAGTGATGGTGTTGGCACTGACCAATTTGGTGTAAGCCTAGATGTTAGCAGAACAAGTACAACTAGTGGTCCTTATCTGAACAACAACCAACACGCTAAACCTAATGAAAGATTTTTGTTACAAAACCAAATCAGATTTTAACGAAGCTTTGCAATTTCAACAATTGATTCACCAATTGAATCAATTCCAGCAATTGATGCAATTATTTTAATGGTTTAAGGTTCACCACAGCTTCATTTATGCTGTGCAGCCTGGACCCTGATTAGATTATACATGTTCATATTAGCGATGCTGCAATAAAGGTGAACTTATCAACTCAAAGAGGAGAATATATCTGTACAAATGATCATATCAGTCACTATGTTTTAGGCACAAAAAAGACAGAGAATGTTTACCTTTTGCATCACCGTGATGGTGTTGGGCAACAGCTGGAATTCAAAATCTGTAATTGGTTACATATCTTTTTGAAGTGCTCCACCTCCTTCAGAAAAATGCAGCTTAAGAGTTTAAGCTTAAATATGGAGTACAACGATACCACTCTGAAATGCAGCTCAAGTCTCGAAACCAGAATACACATAGCAGTTACAATTAGTGTTGGAATTGTGTCAGAGGAAATTTGATTTCATAGTGTTTACATTTTGGGTGGTTTATGTTAAACTGAGCCCCAGCTTGAAACAGAGGGGTAAATTAGCCTTTCAGCAAAATGTGTGAATATTGCAACCCAGAAACACAACATTCAAACCAGAATGACGATAGTTTTAGGGTGCTGGTGTATCCTGACCAAGGAACACACTGTAACAACATGAGGTACAAACTCACAGTGTATACAGAAACCAAAATTTATATTGAGCAACCTTGCTTTGCTAGGTTTTATTTCCAGGTTTCTCAGTTCATACACTGCAGTTACTTACAGCTAGTTATACAGGTAGGAAATGATTGGATTGGTTTTTCTGACAAATCTTTAAATTCATGCATTTTAATAATAATAAATGTAATAAGCATGCTGACCTGTGTGATCTTGGCAATGCTTTTTCATCAGTACATATTCCAATCTTTTTACCATTCAGGGCTACATCATTACTTCTATTTATCTATTTAATTACAAGTCCATGTTTATGTTTAACAACACATACCCCTGTCAAGGTCTGCTTACTCAGCAGTAATTACCTTTAATTTAATGTGTCTTTTTTAAGAGAAGCAAATCCCTCTTTCTGTTGATAGATATGACCCATCAAACAGGAGCTGAGATGCATTTTAACATATTTTGTTTGTGAAAATGATTAAAAGCCCCTGGCAAGACCTTTAAAAGACAGTCTGGGCAGGTAAACAGTAAGAGGGACATTAGTTTCCAATCACATTGCATTATATCACCAAGAGGGTTTAATACATTTCAATCAGTGCATTGTATAGAATGCCTGCATTACAGTTCTGTGTGTTTATGTGTGCGTGTGTTTCCATTTGGACAGCCTCATAACCCATTCACGGTCAGGGTGTCAAAAACTGCTGGAAAGGTCAGCACATAATCACTCTCTTTAACCTGACTCACATTTTAATTGACTATCTCCCACGCACCTCTCTCTCCGTCTCACACACACACACACACACACACACACACACACACACACACACACACACACAAAAACATATACACACTGTACATACACGTTCACTCCCACATCATTATGGCCAGTATGGATCCCAGTATGAATTGATGATGTCCTATCTAAAATCTAATCACTCTGCAGGACCTCGGGGAGGCTCAGTGATCCGTTCCCTCCGCTGCGCCACAGGAAACTCAGTCTTACATGCTGAGCCTGTTGATGAGCAGAAAATGAGCATTCTACCTGACTTGATACTGTACTTCATTATAAAGTCCTGTGAAATATTGAAACAGGCATAAAATGGCATTAGCAGACAGGCATTGAGATTGGGGAGATCGGTGGAAGTGAAGGATTAGTTCTTGCATGCAGAGGGAAATCAAAAATTCCAAGATGATATAGCTCTTATTGGCGACTTAAATTATAAGAAATGTAATTAAATGCAAGAGTTATGAACTAAAGTAACAAACAGTCATAGTGAGCTGAAGGTAAGTAGATCATGGCATTGATTTTTTTGTTTATTACTGACATCCATATTTATGAATGAGTGATTTTTTTTTAAACGAATCAAGGAAAAAGTAAATATACAATGTTGGAATTATTTAACAGAACCTTGTATCATTTTCAGAGTCTTTATCCATGCCACCGTTGAGATTGAAGTGGCCCAGGACAATAGTGGAATCGGAGCCACTTCTGAATACCTTCAGGTAATACAATATGTATTCAAAAAGACTGTTTTAAGCAGCTCTCATTTCTGGTACTCAACATGACCATGCTTTTTTTCAAATGACAAAAAATCAAAATGTGTTGAGGCAATGGCAACTATTTTTGCATGATTGTACTTTTAGCAGGAATTTAAAGTTAGGGCAATTTCGACCCTAAATCCCCATGCATTTTACTCTGCAACATTTGGTTATTGTTCAAAAAAACGCCTCAAAAAAATTTTGCTGTATGTAATTTTTACCAAATTGCAATTACTCATTCAATGGAATCTAGCAGTGTATATGCACAAAATGAAGCTCTTAGCTGTTAGGCTACTATTCTTTACAATGCATTGTTGACCAGCTTGGGATTTGAATATGTACCATTATCATTATTGGCAGACGCAGCAGAGAGACAAAAAGACAGAGGAGCATGCAGGAAACCAGAGAGAACATGCCGTATAAGTTTGACTGGGTGAGTTTTGAGTTGTGGATAACGGTTTCACCCACTGTATCTTTGTGCAAGTCAAAAAAGAAAATTAGCACTTTCATCTAAAAGATGCCAGTATTATTTTTAAGTTTTAAGAGGAATAAACAATGGTGAGGGATAATATAATGTAATATTATTATTATTATTATTATTATCATTATTATTATTATTGTTATTGCTATTAAAACTAATAATAATAATAATAATAATAATAATAATAATAAACATGTATAATAATAATAATTATTATCATTATTATTATTATTATTATACATGTTTATGTATAATAAGCCATGTAACTACCGTGATGATATGCTGCTATTCCAGCTTTGATAATTGTTTTTCATTCTTATTTGTCAAGTTACTGGGGAGACAGAGCTATTGGTGGGGACCTAGATAAACAGACAGACCCCAGGTGACAGCTATTCAAACATCTACATAATGGCCATTGATGCCCCACTTGCTGAAGGACTGAAAGAGTGAGACAGGACCTCCATATAGATGGACACACACACACATAATGGCAATAACCAACAGGCCAGCTTTGTCTCAGGGTTTTGGAAGAGGAGAAAAGAGCAGAGTGAAAATGAGCAGGAGGAAAAATAGCTTAGAACGAGATGTGTTATTCAGCTTCTCTGCAGGAGGTTAGGACAACTAGAGGACCTGGAGAGTCTGCCCATTGTCCATACATACCACGCGCAAACACAGATATATGCACAGTGGAAAAAGCAGGCTGTGGGGCAGCCAAACCCAATAGGTTGTAACATTCAGCAAGGAAGAAGTGAAAATGAGTGTAAATTAAGGTTATTTTCTTCACCTGTTCCTCACTACTTCACACTTGTTATTCAGTCACCTTCAGCTGTGATGAGTATTCATCTCACACCCTCTCTGTGTGCGGTTCAGCTAAGCAATAGAAAAAGTTATCTGAGTGTTTTTCTCCCTTCATTGTCAGGAGATAATCTCTGTATTTATACTGAATAATTTTGGGGATAAAAAGGATATTTTATTTTAGTAAATATCACATTTAGTATCGTCAAAATGTCATTTTTTAAGGAGTGTTTCAACCTTGTTACGACTAAAACATATGTTTAAAAAAAGATATGTGTAACATTCAAAATTTCTTGATTGGAATGAATATATATCTGCTCACACTGCATTGTTTTAACATTTTGACATTATACTATGATGCGATTTCATACAACACATGTGATGAAAAATGAATGAAATCCGCTTTAGCGGCACTTTGAGAGCTGTACAGGGTTGCCTCATTTAACCACACACACACACACACACACACACACACATACACCCTTCTCTCTCTCTCTCTCTCTCTCTCTCTCTCTCTCTCTCTTCTCTCTCTCTCTTACACACACACACTCACACTCTCCACCACACACACACACACACACACACACACACACACACACACACACACACACACACACAACTAGTGGAGACAACCATGAAAGGCAGTTGAGTATCTTCCTCAAGGACACTTCAACACAGTCTCTTGGGATCAAGTGAATCGAACCAGTATCCTTCTGATTACCAGAAGGCCACTCTTCATTCTGAGCAATGATATGACCAAGGGAGTCTCACATGGCGCCATCATCTGATACTTAATGCAGTTAGTTGATTGCTTTTTATTTATTTTCTGATATATATTTCTCTGTTTTATTGCCACCTGAAGCTGACAATTGTAATAATGTAGGTTGGAATATTTTCCTCTAGCAATGTCACACCAAACTCTAAAATATTACTAATCACTAACATAGTAATTCTTCTGATTGCTCACTTTCTCATCCATCATACAGCAACCTCAAACTTAACATAATGATACAAGAAAGTCATGGTTTAAATAGTCTCTTCTCCATCGATGTTTGTTTTGTGGACCCAGCTCCTTTTGCTCGCTCCTTATGGTCTGCATTACAATTTTCATGGATGCATCTATTTTTTCTAATCACATGAAAGGATTTTAGAGATAGTGACATTATTTGCATTGGGTGAAGTTGGATTGATATTCTAGACTAGATTATTTCCAGAAGGTGAAGTGACTAGCTGCGTGGAAGACCATCTATTCCTCATTGATGCTTGAAAAAAAACTGTAAGAACTTAAAGACATTCATGTTTTCAAGTGATTAAACAGAAGGTACAAAAATATATCAATAGTCCATCCCAGTCCTTCCAGCACTACAGGAAGGACTTGGCTCGACTCCCCCATCTGCTTGCTTCCTTGGAAAGAATATCAAAACATTATCAATATTATTCCAGGATTTCTTCTGCATTTGTAAAATGCACTGCTTCTCATTAGCTTGCATCAACTGTAGTCGTACATCTGAAAAATATTATTAATGTAGCAGAGAACTTTCTAAAATAACACGGTTAATTTTCAGTGAAACCTCCTGGAGTCTCCTTGTCTCATCTGCTTAGTAATAACACTGTTGCTTGCCAAAGAGTTTTTGTCATGCTTTTATGCAGTCAAATGAAATAAATGCTTTGCAAAAAAAAAAAAAAAAAAAACCTGCTTGAGAAATGTTACTTGTTGCTTTTGGCTCGTGAAAAATCATTACAAACATGCAAATGTTGAAAAAATCTGACAACTTTTTACGCATAGGCCAGATAAAAACAGAAGAACAGGACCAATTCCAACCCGTGAGTGTTAGTTTGAATTCTTTCATTGTTCTGTATTTCTGCAATGGTGACAGTTTTATGACTTAATTGCAACAGCTTCTGAGGTAGCAGCCATCGTGTCTAGCTGGTAACTCAGTAAATATATTCTTACACAAATTCTGGGCATTGTAGCGGTCAGATACGTCTCCCTTTTCCCCTGTATTAAAATTAGATGAGCCATTAATCCTCGCTGTCTCTGATTTTAACCATAATCAATTAAAACCTTAAAAGCAGTGCTTAAATTTTAATATATGGGTTTAAAAAAATTGAAATTTATGCATGTTTTCTCTAATTGACATGGAACATATTCCTGTTTACTGCCGCAGCTCAAATGAAAATGGTATATCCACAATTAATGAAACCCTGTTTGACAATTTTCTTCTAATCTCTGTTGAGGTCAACAAGAATTTATAAGCATCTTGTTTATGATGTATAAATATCATTTGTTGTGTTTCCAGGCCAGAAGATCTTCTATAATGTATTAGAATTTTCGAGTCCATTGATGATCTACACTCAAGGACTTCTTTAAAGCAACCCTTTCACTCTTGCGAATCATATTCTGTTCAAACCAAGGATTCAAATCATTTGTGGTACAGTATTTTTCTCAAAGACAGACTGATATAGGGATTCTGCATGAAAGCTTGAATTCTTCAATAACCTTTTTAAAGTACTCTCCTGAGGGTGGAATTAAGGTTATGAAAAAGAGATGGGTTCAAAAAAATATACAGTATCTGTAAATTGACACATGAATTGTGAATACCTGTTTGGAGATCATTATTAAAACGCCAAAGCTAATACTTTGTATGCCCGGTGTTTATTAGTTAAGCTGAGGCCCCAATTTTAACTGTCTTTATAGATACATCATATTAAATGCCTCATATTCTCTTTTTCTTTTTGCATGAGATATCCAGAGTAAAGTGGGGACATGCAACACATCTGTGTTTGAAAATAGGTTGATAAGGGTTGATAGTGACTTCGAGCACTACAGTGGAAACTGTCATTATTGTTTCTTTGTGTAGCACCTTCCAGTCTCACAAATCAAGACTCCAAACCAGAGGCTTTTCATTTGTTTCTAAACAGTTTGATCATTGTGCTTTATCAGGTTCAAAGAAAATATTGTAAAACATGTCTTGAGAACTGGTAAATTGTGATGCTTTGGAGAGAACAGACTGTACTTCCATGAAGATATCCATTGTTGTTAAGCCGAAAACATCCCTGTTTGTGCTCCCGTTCGCCCCTTTAGTTGTGATTTCTTTCAGGTGATACAGTGCTTGAAGTAGGTGAATACAATTTGTAAATGTTGACTTCTGGCAGATGATTTTTGGCTTGCTTTTGTTTAGCACAGAAAAACGCTATGAAAGGGTTAAGAGGTCTGTGAGCCGTAGCTATCATAATTTCAGCAGAAAACAACAATAAATGACTGTCTTCTACATTAATTATTGAAGGAAGTGTGGCAAAAGAAATGTTGCATTTATTGCCCGTGTATGACAGGCTGACATAGTGATGTATGTGTTACTTTATAATGCACATAATTTCAGCATAATTTGTTCTGTCAAAATATCCAATTCTGTGATTGGATTAAAGGTAAATCATTTGTAAAGAGGACCACAAACACTGCAGAGGAATATGGAGAGCAGTCACACATATTGTCGGGAGAGAAAGTACAAGTGCTGCAACACAAGTTCTCTGAATTTCATGTTATGGCAGTTTCAAAAAATTATACATTGCCACTTGCCAGTGGTCCATAATATGCCTGACTATAATTTGCTCATTACAGACTGATTTATGACAGATTGAAACCAAGAGAAGAAAAAGCATAAAACGAGATGTTAAAGTGGAAAAAATAGCTATGTCCATCTTTCCTTTATCTTTCCTTTTCAGAAAAATTGAAGTGTAGATTTGTGAGTTTGCATCACCTCGTGAGCAATATCTTCCCTTTTTCTCCATTAAACTGGTGTGTTATGAGCTGTATGTTTCTTAACGCTGTGTAACGATAGCTTCGCGAGCTGCACCCATCGGACCACAGTGCCTCTGACCTTTGACCTTGAAATCTCCAGTCAGGTTTAATGATCCAATCCTCTCACATCCTGGAATATGTTGCCGTGGAAACATAGCCTTTCTCCCTTCTCATAATGCAGGAGAGTACTCCATCCGTGTCTAATTCATTGTAAAGCTGAGTCAGTGACCTCTGAAGAGATGTTTTCAGTCTGATCAGTATATTCACAGACGTGCTGTTCGTCTTCCAGAGGCGGGTGTCAGGATTATTTAAGGTTAAGTAAAAGAATTAATAATGAGACAATCAATAACATCTGCATGCAAAATGCATTCTGTAACGTTCAGACTGAAATGACTGTCAAAACGTTTATTAAGTAATATAAACGATGATGAAACAATTAATCTTTCAGAGACACAACTGTCAAGAAAGTTTCTTTTCTTTTGTTGTAAAGAGAATTCTCATTATATGCGGGACTGGATTAATGTTCCTTTTTCAACTAAAACCGAATGTGGAGACACACTCTGTCTTTGCTGAGAGAGTGACTTAATGGGTTCAATTTATTGTTCAAAAATGGTTGTTCTCAAGTTTGATTGCATTTAAGAACACATTTATGATTATAATCAGAATGGTAATTTCTGGTAATGGTAATTTTTGCATGGCTGCGTGACCTGATATTTGCATACCATAGATTCATATTGCCCTCTACATTAAGACAAAAGCAATTAAAGTCATAGGAAAGTAAATGTTAGCAGGATAAAGTTAACTGTGTTTAGATTTTGCCTGTCCAGCTATCAGGAGGAGAAAGGAATGGTCTCTTTTAATCGATGTGAATGATATTTGTGTCCGCAAGCTGGTGACCAACCACATTATCATGTCAAGTTACAAATTAAAATGCCTGACCACTAACAGGCCGGGGATATAAATGGGCCATCATGGCCATCTAAGTGTCCAAATGACATTTTTCGCCTGCCGGACAATTAATTCTATCAATCTGCATAACCTTTCCCAAAGCCCAGAAAACAATGGTATTTTATGTCAAAAAATAAATGGAGTCAAAGTGGAAAGTATGCTCAGGCAATCATTACATTATCAAACAAATGTTTTTAATTGCATTTCGATGCCCGAGTGTGTGTTACTATAGAGACTCCGGCTCAGGCTAATTCAATAGGCTAAATGTAATCACTAGAAACACTCTGCAATCATCACTGCATTAGGACGGTCATGCCCATCATGTAAACATTGCTTTGAGCTCTTGCCATTTATCTTCTGGTCTCGCTGTCTGTGTTTCCCCCTCTATTTCCATCACTTCTGAAGACATTCTTTCAGCTACCGTTTAATGAAAGTTGAGGTTGGGTTCCGTTTTGGACTCAAGTGAATTCACAAAAAGCAATTTACCAAAAAGCTAGCACTTCGAGACACATGAACTGCTTAGCTCCTCACTTTTTAGAAATTAGGGACGGAAGGCTTCCATCAGGCATTGCCCCAGAGGGATTAGGAAGGTGCTAAGCATGTCTGCCTTTAACGGGGGTGAAAAACAGACTAATTCATTAAGCATTGATCATCCCAAATGACAGCAAAGTGCTTCGACATTTAGCGGGCAAATAACTGACAAATAAGCACACAAATTTTGTACATTTCAAACTCTTTAATGGGTAAAGCATGGAGCAAAATGGCAATAAAAATGTGAGCGGACAACCCAATGAACCCCCACCCGGCCCATTATACTCACCACTCCTTAGGGCTAAATGCCCTTAATGTCTTAAACTACAGGCAAGGGCTGCCCTAATGATGCATTTTGGTGAGTGTTTCTTACTTTTTGATAAAAAATTACATGCTTTATTTGATTCTTTTCCATGCAGTTTGTAATAGGAGCCCTATTATGTAGTTGGTGGATGGACCCATTAAGAAGGGCAAGGCTTAACAACCTGAGTGTATGTTTGAGAAAAATGTTTAATCTTGCCTGGCCTAATACCTTCCCTATCAACACTACAGCCTTTTCCAGCCTGTAAGATGAATACTGATATGACCTTATATTTTATTATCTTTGGCTGCATGACTGGTTAACTCATGCGTGAACAGACACTTTCACCTGCTGACGAAAAGAAAAAAGAAAAAAAAAAATACACTATGTAAGCGTATCAGTTGTTAGGAATTGCCAGGATAAACTTATGTAGACTTATAAACATTCGCAGACACTTAACTACTGATTCAGTATTTTTAACAGATTTTGCCTTTGGCACAGCCTCCATTGAAGGGGTTAGGCCATGTCTGTCAATACAGGAATGCTGGCAAGCAGTGCTAAACATGTGTGTGTTCTTGAAAGTGTGTGTGAGACACGAGCGGTATTAGATGAGCAGTGAGCTGACCTGAGTTCCAGCCAGACTTTATTAATCAAGGCAGGAAACATGTGCAACCTCTAAAGCTTGGCCTAAAGACTTTGCAGACTGTTTTCATGCGTTGTCTGCTTTCTGTCTCAATGCTCTTTCTCTGTTTGTGTTGTCTGATTTTTTTTTTTTTTTCCCCTCATTGCTCTGTCTGCGCTGGCAGTACCTCCACTACTATTTCAATCTGTCTCTCGCATGCTCTGCTGATAAATTTTGTCTCTGGGAAGATCAGATAGCAGCACAGGGATTTCAAAACAATACCTCTTCACGTAGAGGCTCTGAAAAGTGGTAATGATTTACAACGTTATACCTGTGCAGACTCGAGAATTCATGTGTCTCCCTGATTCATCTGTTTCATCATCTCATCTCATAGCCACAGAAGGATTGATGCCCTTGTCCTTAACTGCGAGCGAGGTTGTGCGTATTTGCAGTATTTTGTGGTCAGCCGTGATTGTTTGTAACTCCTTCCGGCTATCTTAGTATTTAGTGCTTCTTAGGCTGTTTTTGCCGTGTTTTATAGTCAGTTTGGGACGCCGGGACAGTGCCGGTCATGGGCCTTATCTTGGCATCAATTTGTGTCTGTTTTACTTTAGTACTTGTAAAAGGACGAACGTTGCGAGCCCCGTTTATGCAAGAGGGTTTCGAAAGAGACCAACAGTTCTTCCATCAACGATCACATGTGACCGTAATGATTTGAGGAATATCTTGGAAGTTTGTATGATTGCAATTCACCAAATTATCTGACAAGAAAGAAAAGAAAAGGCCTCATGGCACAGTGTAATTCAAGTGTCACAGCTTCTTTGTCTTCTTTTGTTCCAAAAGAAAAAAGAATCCATCCTATTCACTTCAGAATGGTAGGTGGGATAAAGAGAAAGTGGCCTTGGAAAGTTATTTTGAAACTTTGAGAAATGTAATGTACAATTGCACATCATATTGCTGACATGATTTGAAGTGTACGCTGCCAAACAATAAGCCATCAAAAGGCAATGTTGAAATGGGTGTAGCTGTGACGTACTGTACATTTCACTTTAACTCATACCCGTCCCAACCCATACCAAATGATGCAAATAAAACACAGACAAATGATTAATGTGATTGCATGAGTGCTTGCGGGATTGATTGATGGCTGGGCTCTTTTGCTAAAAGTTTTTTTTTGACAAATTATGTATTTTTATCGTCACGAGAAAAGGTGTCGCAGAGTTTGCCAGAAAGTACCCTGAGAAGTTGGTGCAATATTGACTGTGCCATCTGTGATGTGTGTGACTTCAAAGCTACAATTACTTTGAGCGGTTTTAAGACTGATACCTGCTCGTGTTAAGAGGCAGCCTCTCACCTCCGGAGAGCTGCCTGCCAGACGAGAAATAATTCATTTTTAAGAAACTGAGGCAAGGGCAAACTCTGCAGAGCAGCTCCCTTCACATCCATCTTCAAAGAGTACTAAGTTCCTATATGAAACAATGGAATATTTGCCTTCTTATTCATGTCATGGGGCTTTGTGCTGGTGTAGGGTCCTCTAATTCCTCTATTGTTACTGACAAGCCGTAGCGGGAAGGCCTAAGAGTCTTTTTGGACCCCGCTGGACACTCTTAAACGTAGACCAATCAGAATGCAAAATAACAAGTTGAACACTCATTCCAGAACGGCGGGGATTTCGGTATCGGGAGGATCTCCATCTTTGGAGGGACAATGTAAAGTCCCAAAGATGTCCTGGGTGTTTCCACGGCAGGCCATTTTGTTCGCTGCAGCTGTTTCCCTGTGTCTCTTAAATGACAGCTTTGCTGCAGCCATTTAACATGCATGCCAGTGAAACAAGTATTATAGTTTAATTCCTACCATGAAAAGCTTCCAGAGGCATAAAGACGGAGACAGGATACGGAGGGGGCTGTGCCAAGACAGACAAGCTCCAGAGGCCCCATTGCTTGTGTGTTGCGTTAACTTAATGGCAAATGGATGTCATTCGAATTTCGAACGAGGCAGCAAGATCTTATCGCACAGATAAATGAATTAATATTTTACACTTAAGCTGGATTTTTTTTTCTTTTTTTCTGCTACAAGGATTCTAGAGTTGAGGGGGAAGTCAAGTAAATTAAGAAAAAAGAGAATGAGAGAGAACAGTAGAGAAATAAGAGCTTGGGATGTGAACTCCCCTAATGTTATTCAGAGGCAGTGAGTCATGTAAGAGAAAAGGATCTTTTCTTGTACCAGTCAAGGACATTATCTGCTCCTGCTAGCAGTTATTAGCATTAGCATTTATATATTCAATGCAATTTTGAGGTCTGGTGATACTCGGAGGGGTCAGGAGAGAAAAACGAAATGAGGGAGCAAGGATGAAAAAAGGTCCTTTCTCTGTGTGCAATTGGTGCTAACCAGGACAGAATAACCAATGAGGTAAGACACAAGGACATTTCATGCTGGAGATCATTCGCTGATCAGAGCTCAAATGTTCACCGTCAAGAGGAGGAGAAGCCTACTAATTGCAACAAAGCAAATAGGATATGGATCATTTCAATGTGATCAAGTTGGAGCTATTTCAAATTCCCCAAAAACCCGATACATATTTGCTCAATTAAAAGTGCAAAGAGCATTTATCACATTCCGCTGTATAAATTGCCTGTTAAGGGGAGTTAAATCCTTTCAACATCCCCAAAAAGTGATAGCATTTGCGGAGAAGGTTGCGCTTAAGAGCAAATGGTTTGAATAATTGAAGATAGGGTGTTAAATTGTGTTTTCCATGAAATAAAGAGGGGGAGGTGATTCATTTGTTAGACACACTCAAATGCATACAAAACACAGAAAGTGGCTGCACACAGTCGGCTAATGGGTTATCCTCCTAGCCTCTTGGGGTCAAAGATCACAAGCTCAAGCACTCAGTCAGTGTGAAGCACCAGAATCCATCATCTGTTCAATTTGAAGACAATAAAAGGCAATCACTATGATCTATGCCTGGCTCATAATTGAGAATCTTGGGGCCATCATGACACTGATGATTTAAAAATTAGTCTCCAATGCTGTTTTTTTTTTTTTTTTTATCACAAGATACAGCTTCATTCTAGGTTATAAAAAAAGAGGGGGAACCCCATAATGGCATGAAAAGGCACCCAATATAGTCTATGATTAGATGTCTAAATATATACAATAATAATTCAATTTGCTTTTTATTACCGCGTGTACCATCACGCTCCAAGTGAACATCCTCAGCCGTAAGATCTGCATGCAATTTTCGAGTACCATTATTTCAGATACCAGTAAAAAAAATATGCAGCTGAGCACACACTTCAAGCTCCTAAACAGGAGACGGTACCCTGTAGCTGCTGTGACTTAAAAGACAAAAGCTAGTGCCACTTCACTGATAGCTCTGCATTTCACATTCTGAAGGCAGGTGGGACATAATGCCTGCCATTTTCACTGGAGATGTACATTAAGGATAGGAGAAATACAAGCCCATGAAAACAATGTGGGCTTTCTCTCCAGAAACTATAGCACTTAAAGGAAAATCTTTGCGAGTGAAATTGCCACAGTTCTTCTTTCTCATATAGAGCAATGTCCGAAAGAGATTGACAAATCCCTGAATCTATCATTGGCATTCATATTGCACTATTTTGCTCTTATATATCATGTATCAACTGTATGTAAATTCAATCTGATCTGAGAGTGTCCATAAAAGTCATTTCATCTTAGATATGACTCGGCAATTGTAATCATCTTTATGTTTATTCTTTCGGTAATTTGGGGGTGGGTTAAGTGTTACACCTCCACTCCCAGCCTACTCACACACAAACACACACAAAGCCCATGTCCTAGACAGTCATTGTGCAGTTATATTAAGTGGTAGGGGGCAGAATAGACGGGGATGGGGCACAGTGAGGGGGGCACATTCTCTTCTGAGGCTGACTTTGAGATTGTTATTATCATTTTCAAAGCATCAAAGCTTTCTCTCTTGCTTTCTCTCACTCTCTCTCCATCCAAGCTTAAAGAGATGAAAGTTTGCCTTTGTTCCATCCCCTGCTACATTACCTCTATGCATTAGGCCTCCTCTTTATCCGTGAAATTACCTTTTAGCTTTCTCATTCAGTGCAGGCAGTCTGCATGCGACAAGATGGCTCGTACTTTTTCAACACATCTCACCCCCCCCCCACCTGCACACCTCTCCGTCACTCGCTCCAAAAAAAAATGTTGTATTTGCAGTTCGATTCTGTCTACAACGCTCCCTCCCTATTCCACTGTATTGCTCTCTCGCTCTATCCCTCCCCACTTCATGTAAGGTCCATCTGTGCCTTCATTATATGGTTAGTGTTGTTCTTTGATCGTCCTAGCTCCAAAGAAAACACAGGGTTTCTGTATTTTTGCCCAAGTCGCGCAGATGGCTCCGAGATGATGGCAGAGATGCTTCTGTTCTCGCTGATGTTCAGAGAGACACTTTCGTGGCCTCTTGAAGCACTCTTTGATGCTGTCAGGAGGCACTCAAAGAGAAAAAAAGTTTTTCTCCTTGATTGAGCTATCTATCATTCTATTTGTTCTCTAGTTATCTTGCTCTCTATTTATACAGTTTTTAAATATTCATCCATTCATTGTCCAAACTGCTAATCTGAGGCTGGGTTGGGATGAAAGAAGCAATTATTTGCAATTTTTGTACACTGAAGCTCATTGTTTCGACATCAACGCTTCTATTGCAATCATATTCCTCTGTCCATGAATTGCCCAAATATGCACAGCCGGTATGCTTGCTTAGCAAAGCAATACACGTGAGTAAAACTCCTTTCTAAACTCATAAACTCCTCTCCAGAGGAGCACTAACTGGGCATTGTTTGGCCGCAAGATAGAATTAATATACAAATGAGCAAAAATGTGCATTTGCAAGGATGGCAGATACACACTGACAGAGATACACACATGTATTCTACACAGCTGGAACGACTCTTCGCAGACTAATGTAATTAATAGCTTTTTATCCATGTAGAATTTGAAATGAAGATGTAAATTGTTCGTTTAACATAGCCATAGGACATGGAGGCTTCTGCTGTCAAAGTCAATTACAGACTCAGCATAGTCCCAGACTTTATGAAAACCTAATCAAGATGTGGTCTGTGTGTCTGAGTGTCTGTGTGTCTGTGTGCATGTACGTGTGTGTGTGTCGATGTGTGTGGATGTGTGAGGACGTGGACTGCAGGACAGTGCATGTCTATGTGTGCGTGCACATGTAGAAGTGTGGCTTCTGTCTTTGCAGAATTGGTTACAGTTATTCTCAGCAGTTTTGCTGATATAGAAATATCTACATGGCAAATCTTATCAATGGAGATAGAAGTTATGCAGTTATAACAACTATAAATGAGAAGTGTTACAATCTTCAGAAAAATAGTGGGTTTTTTTTTCGTTTTTTTTTTTTTTTACTTTTTCTGCCCCTACAGCTGTATTCTTTTGAATTTCATCTGTTCATGTGCATTGAATATTTTGCCATTTTACTTCACTGTAAACTTTGTGTGTTTCAAGCACATTACAAATGTGGCAGTGATAGCGTTATCAGCTTATTCTAACTTTGCGCATTTAAGGGCTAATGGCTTTGCAGTTTTGTTTTCCATCAGCTTCTGTCCCTAAAAACACTTGACACAGTACTGTCACCATATTAATGATACTGTTTCTGAAAATATACATTTGAGTCCATTTAGTTTTTCACCTGCTGCTTATGGACTGGAACTTAGTTTCACCCTCTTCTCTATTTACCAACACAATGGTGTTTATCAAAAGTCTGAAACTGTGCTACAAAATCTTGTCAAACTTTCTAATGGAACTTGTCATGCCAATGGACAACTGACACAAATTCTGTTGACAGAACTCAAATACCCAAATCAGCTCAGTAGAGTAAGCCATGCAGGCGAAGGTTTGCTTGTGTGGAAAGTCATTTATAAACGCCAAGGGTAGCCATTCATGCTCAATGATTTAGGACTTTCAAAACACATTTCTAGCTCATTTGAATAATAATGGTCATAAAAAACATTGCCTGAGGCACAGCAAGCATACATCAAGCAACAACAAATGCCTTCTGAAGTTGTCGAAAGGCCCACAAACACGAAAACAATTAGGACACACAACTTAATTTGCGAAGCCTATGTTTCTCTGTTACGCTATGCTCATTTTAATGAGTTTGAAGGCATTGATGTCCTGTAGTTTGCGGATTGATTGACTATTGCGGCTATGGAGCGCAAGTTTAGACAGACCTTTATTAAACCTCATTTTATGTATGTAGGCACATGCAATTGCATCTGCTTATACATGCAAAAAGTCCCATTTTGCTTTCCCTGGTTCTTTATGCCTGACTTAATCGCACCAGGTATCTGATTCGAGACATTCAAACACCCACACGCATAGAACACAAAGAAGGATCAAAAAAAACGATCCACTTAAAACAGATGACCTCGTGATTGCCTTACATCCCAACTAGCACGCAATTAGGGCTGAGTAGTGTTCATCAGCAGCACTGCTCCACTTTGTCCAGATGCTTTTCATTGTCCACTGCATTTAGCAGCAAACAGTGTGGGAAAGCAAAGATGGGCATAATTATGTATCGTTAGTGTGCTCTTTAAAAAAGTGGGGAGAAAAAAAGTCTTTTTAAGTTAATGGAATGATTTGGAAGTATGATGAAAATATAAGAAAAATTGACCGAGTTCGTATAACTATAGCATAGAACTTGAATATCCTTATTTTCAATTAAACTGTGTTGTAAAGAACTTCAACTCACAGGTTTAAATCATCCAGACGCGCAACTGAAGGAACGCAGTCAGTCAGCTCAGTCTGGATCAGTAAACAAAGCACCGCATGGCAACAAGCACATTCTTATCTTCATAAATCAGAAATGTTACTTCAAATGGTTTGATTCTGTTTAAAGGAGTATCAGGTCAAGCGAGCCAACGCATAAATAACCCCACCAAGGAAAATGTGCCCTCTTTATCAGATATACTGTAAATGAAATCATGAGCGCACTTATGAGACATTTCTCAGGATATAAGCTGAATGAACATTAATCAAGGGTATCTTGAATAATGAGTAAATAAATGTTCATCTTGACAGTTTGATTTGGTGAATGACCATTCCTTAGGTCAGCCAAAAGATTTTGGTCAACCTATTAACATTAATGCACTGATGTTATAATGATGACTGGGCAAATGGTCGGTGACTTATGGCAAAAAATTCAGTAATGGCTGAGTCGCTAATTATGTTTTCATACTGCTCTTGGTCATTTATAATTAAATGTGGTTCTCACTTTGCCAAGACTGTGCACTGAGATTAATGCTGTTCATCTCAAAATGATTTTTCCCCCAATGCTATTTATAGCGCCACCATATGAAAGATTTTTGTCATGTTATTTGAAAACCACTTGCATGTAATTTCTAGTAATAGAGACAAGCAGCATGTCTGTAGCTTGTTCTTGCTCGTAGCAATTTAAGCCACACCATAACACAACAAATAATAATAAATCAGCAGCAACACAATAGGCTCATACACCTCTGGGGTTTGAATTCTAATTACATTTTCAACCTTAAATGTATTCACTTGTACCTGCATGCTGAAAACAAACTTTTTATAGGCTCATTTGTGTTTCATATATGAATGCGGAGCAGATATTAGAAATATATCATTTATTAAGATGTCCCAGGGAACACCAGAATAAGGTAAATTGGGTTCACAATGATTGCAATACATAAAACAGTATATAAAGGTATTTGTTTTGTTTTTTGTGGTAACACCTTTCTATCTGGTAAATTGGTGAACATAAAACACAAGGTGCTCAAATATGCAGTTTAAAATAAGTTTGGTTAACAGAAGATGTCTAACTGAGAATGGCCTTTTTTGAAATTTCTTTTATTATTTGTGTCTTGTTTGATTTTTTGCTCAACAGACCAGTTTTCTCTTATCAGCCACCATAAGTTGGTTGGAACATCATTTCCAGTTTTGTACATTTCTGTTGTAAAGGTCAATAATTTACTTGCTTCATATGTTTAGTACTCGAGAGGGATTGTTTGCTGTTTTATTTTGTATGATGTTTCCTATGTTTTTGTCTGTCATGACTCCCTTCGAGTCTTCCTCATTTTTTTGTTTTAGTTATTTCCCTCTGTTCATTTGTGATGTGTTCTCTTCCTTTGTTACTTTGCACAGTGTCATCCCTAGTGCCGGTGTCTTGTCTTGCTCCTATCTTGGTTTGATTTCTCTCCTCAGTGATCACCTTCACTGCCCTACTTTAGTCCACCTGCCTTACTGTTTCCTCTCCTTGGTATTTGTCTGATCAGCTCCCAACCTGCCCTAATGTTGCGGCCCTTTCTTAGGTGATCTATTGAGTTGGGTTTATCATTTTTGGTAATGTGTTATGTCTCAGTCTTTAATTTTCCACGTTTGTTAATTTTTTTTTTATTTTTTATTATCTATTCTGTTTATCCTGCTATCACATTCTCCTTTATTTGAATATTTGTTTCTCCAATAACCCTGTATGCTGTTTCCTCAGTTAACTTTTCAATCATGGCCTGTTTCAGATTCTACTTGAATATTGATTTTGATGCTTCCCACGCTTTCTGGGAGGGTCCTTATCTAGTTTTTGACATTTGTCGCTCATTTCCGAGACATCAGAGATCAAATACAGTAATATTTGTATTACCTGACAATAAGATATCCATAAATGCCATGGTTTTAGTTGCACTTCCAATTGGGGGAATTAAATTCCAACAACTGACTCCCCTGGTTTGGTGGATGTGCAGCTTTCAGAATAAGCAAGAACCTGTCAGGACTCCAAAAGATATTGTTTCAGCATTTCTGAAAACCGTGGATCTGTAATCCTTGTTCATATGGTGGAAACATTCAAGACGAATGTAAATTTGCAGGTTTGCGTCAAATCCGTGCATTTAAACAAAAGGATGAATAAAAACATATATTTGCGAAGAGTCCAATCTAATTACCAGGAACAAGCAAGGAAAGTTTGTTGGCTAGGTGAAAACAACATGCAATATTTTATATAATTACCTGTTCCTGTCATAAAAAGTTGCGCTAGTGATTGGCTTTTATAGTGTGTGTAAAATAACAATTCAAATATTTTTTTTTGTCTCCACCTGAGACCATGTACGCGATCCAGACAGCAAATGTATACACACATAAAACGACTTGCAGAGACATGTACGCTTGCTACACAGAGAGGACAATACCCAATGCCGCATAGGTGGAACTGACACAAACAAATACTCATCGCTCACTGATGAAAAAAGCTCCCAGCAAACAATGCATAGTGAAAAGAAATTAATATTTAAATAGATCATTTGCAAGATTGGTATAATTAGCAGCTCATATTCATGTATTCACATCAGGGATATCACATTGAAACATGTCTACTTATTCTAATAAGATGCAACATGTCACCGGGTGCATATATGCAAATGCACATATGCCGCTAATTACACATTGCCTGTCACAAAAAGAGAGGCTTTCAGCAAAAATGTTCAAAGTTTCCTATGAACTGTTCAACCGGGCTGCTCAGGTCTAATTAAAACATGCATGTCCCCAAGGCCTTATCAAAGCACACTAGAAATATGTACATCTCAAATAGAGGAGAATTAGCTAAATAAAGGACCTCCCCTGTGCTTTTGTCCTGTTCAGATTCCAGGCTCTGTGCTAACAAACTTCATTTCTGATTGATATTGATAGTTCACCGCAGGGATTTGAGAATATTTTGACCTGAGGCGGGGGACTTTAATACTGACATCTCCTCCCCTGGCACTGTACAATACTTGACACCATCTGAATGAAATGGTTGTTGTGATGGAGACTTTTTTTTTTTTTATTTCATTTTAATGAGGAAGACTGGATCATATTTTGTGTATTTCTGGCCGATAGATTTGTTGTTTTACCCACCATTATGTATCCCTTATATCCAGTAATATCTTATCTTATATCTAAATTATATCTCAGTAACTTTTATCAGATGTGGTCTGGCTCAAATAGTTTCGGAGAATATACAGAAATGTCAGCATAATTTTGGCATTTAAAGGGAAATGAAATATTTGTTAAATTTTGTCAAAAAAAATCTTCTTGCCATGCTTTTATTTCTACTTGTATCCCATTTGACCCTGAACTATGTCATAGCGGACATTTTAACAGCACATATATTTCTCTCGACCTAAGGGCAAGATCTAACACCCTGTAAGAGCAGAAACAGCATTTGTGATTTAGAACATTGACTGTGTTACAGGAGAAGAAATAAAAAATAATTTCAAGTTTTATTACTGCATGTTCTCCTGATCAACAGCATGTTAATGTGGTTCAAGGAGTTGTGTCCATGTATTCTCGGAGGTGTGTTGTTTGAAGCTTCTGGTGGTCTTCCCCAATGTATGGTAGTCTTAGGTAAAGGTCCAGACTAAAATTGATTCAGGTGAACCCTGATGACTGGTCATTCTGGGCAGCGAGGGATTTCACTGCTGTATCCTCTTCATGGGGTCCTCATAGGCACAGTTCAATAAACAACATAGAACTGCAAAAATGTGGATTTACCATCAGATGAGAAAAGATTTAGGGTCAGCTACAGCATTATCCCATAGGACCTGGGGCTGCCAACTCCTGGCATATTTAGCTGCTTCTCAAATACAATACAAGCTCGAGCTTGTATGGGAGGTAAAGCTGTGTGAGCAAGGTAAAGTATGATTCACCACCAAGACCACCATTGGGTCTGGAACCAGTTCCTAAAAATGGGGTTGAATTCATTTTCACACTTTTTTCCAGGGTGAAAAGGGTGGATAGGCCCCATGCTGGCTAGGCACACAAAAATGTCAGGAAATAAAACTGAATCTTGAATTGTATATTTTATTAGTTAAGAGCATTAGGAGTGAAAAACCTTCTCTGAGAAATGAGATTGCTCATTTCTTATTTATTTGAAATTGTGTTTTGCTTCAAAAACCTAGCTCTCCCAATTTAAAAAGCCTTAGCTCAAATTTGCCTCTTCAATCCATGGTCAAATGTTTGCTTTGCAACACCTTTATTGTTGCTCACACAGATATAATAAGCTTAAGATTTACATCTTCCTCTTGCACTTAGTCATCACCCATTTGCCCATGGAACAGCTGTTATTAAATTTTTAGTAAAATAGTCCTGTAAAAATGCCTGCCAATACAATGACGATTTCTGGTAAAGCACTCAAATGATCGTTGACTTGTTAAGGATGTATTTCCCTTGCTTCCAAGAGCATTCCATTTAAGCATATACATAGCTATCTCACAAAAACATTTTTTCTTCTTTTTTTACTGCCTCATAACTTCAAACTATGTTTGCAACACAATCACAGCTATGTAACACATATATACATCTATGGAAAAACCCCTTATCATTGCAGTCAGCTGGAGAGTCCATAGGATCGCTGGCTGACATGGACCTCTGCCAAAGCAAAGAACCTAAGGCAAGTTTCTATTTTTTGTGAGTCTTTTTTTCCCCTATTTTTAATGCCATGAATCAATCTGTTCATGGACATTGATAGCTTTAGCTATGCTTGTCAAGGCTTTGGCCAAAAGGGTGACTAGAGAGGAGTCTCGAAGGATAGAACCCAAAAGCACGACCTGGGGCCTGTGTGAAACTTAACAGAATTTAATGAAGAGCAAAAGAAATGTCTCTCAACAACATAAAAATGACAAAACATGGAAATCCTACATCTACAGACTTGACTTTGACATGTACAAGAATAATTCAGTAAAAACCAAGGGTACGACCGGGGGTATAAATCAGTAATAATTCTTGAACAAAGTGACCCCTGTGAAGGGGTTCATGCTTGAATGAGGCCAGTTGAAGAAACTGAAAGGACTGAGGAGGGGGAAACAGGTGCTAAAAATTAATTGAATTAATATCCATTACAGTGTTATAGTAGATGAAACATATATGATAGTAATCATGCCTCCATGGTGTTTCTGAATGAGGCTGACTCTCGTGCTGTAGCTGTATCTTGGTGTTGTTAGTCTGTCATTTGTTTAAGCTAAATATGTTTAGGCAGAGCAGTGTTTTAATTTAAGTCACAAATGATATGATGCATATTGACTGTGAACTTTACTTTGAGTGAAGGCTTGGGTTTTTGATGATTGCAGGTTTTAAGGACTGTCTCAGAAAATTAGAATATTGTGATAAAGTTCTTTATCTTCTGTAATGCAATTAAAAAAAAAACTTTTTCATGATATTCTAATATTTTGAGATAGGATTTTTGAGTTTTCTTAAGATGTAAGCCATAATCAGCAATATTAAAATAATAAAAGGCTGGCAACATTTCAGTTGATTTGTAATGAATCCAGAATGTATGACATTTTTGTTTTTGTAATTGCATTACAGAAGATAAAGAACTTTATCACAATATTCCAAATTTCTGAGACAGTCCTGTATATAATACATTGTTAGTGCAGTTTCTAGTTATTATTTGAAGAGGTTTCCTGTTATAGCTGCAGACCATCTGAAAAGGCATGTGATTCATGGTATAAATTAGACACAAATTCTCAACCATAGTATTAATTGCAACCTCCGCCAGTGACAGACGCGTGCTTACCAACATGGAGGCACGCTCCACCAATGGCATGAGCATTAGAAATGTTGGACATTCATTATAACATAGCTTACAGCATAGTTCAGTTTTAAATGTTCCACATTATAGACATTTTATGTGACAAACTTAATACAATTTAGGCATCTTCCTGCATGAATAATTGTAATTAAAGTTTGGAGTAGTGTGATAAGACTATATAGCACAACACTGACCAAGAATTTAGTAGCTGTTACCCAGATCAGAGTTGTCATCAAGCACTGCATGACACCGCTGTTTCATTACATCAATCGTAAATGGGCAAAGTATTATATTGTGATTATTAAAAGTTCCTGAGATAGCAATGCTAAAAGACAGAAGGGTTGATACATAAAAAAAATAAATTAAAAAAATCTGAGATTAGCCTATCGAGAAGTACATTGAGGACACCTGGGCCCTGGGAATAGCAATGAGGCTTGAGCAGGAAATTTGTGCTGGCAACAATATAACTGTCTACAAGCAAACATTTTGAGCTTGTGGAGAGATAATCCAAGTCCAAGCAGGGGATATACGAGTGCAAGGACCGGGTCTTAAGAGAGAGCATTACATTATTTGAAAGTGAACTGAATAAGTTATGCTCTCAAATCGAAAGCTCTCAGAACTTTAAATAACTCCATAGTAGCCTAGTCGCTTTTATTAACAAAAGATGAGGCCACCTGGGTCACATTAGAGAAAAGACACATTTATGCCAGCCCAACAGTGTAATTCTAGCTATCGGGCTAATGTTACTGCCATATTAAATACCCACTGAGGAGTTATTGTTAAATCATTTACCATGTGGGACATGAGCCACTTACCAAAATCTGCACCCCCAGCTTATGCACTTTCTGAGACTTAAGTCATATGATTCTGAATAAGTAATTGATAATGCTTGCAAATTTGGTGTTCAGGGTAGGCTGAAAGCAAAATTTGATTGAGAAATGTAGGGTGATTTGTAAATTGGTTTGAAGGGCAGAATATCCATCGGTATCCAGGTATCCATAGAAAGAAAAGTTGGGATGTATCTAACACTGAGAGTCCCCCAAGGGTTCACCATAATTTATATGATTATTACAGAGGTGTTCTGAAATGCACACATGTTAAACAATCACATTTTTCACTGCCTGCTTTAGTTTGAGTACAAAAACACTTGTTCAGGTAAACACCGAAACCACTCAGGTTAGGCAACGGACTCGAAACTGTGATTGGAAAATAATAACAATTCTCCAACAGATATCCTCTCTGGGGTTGCATCCATAGATCTAAATCTGCTGAATCCTCGAGATGGAAAGACCCTCCTGTTCAGGTGGGTGTCAGTGATTGCCAAATGTTCAAATAATGATAGAGGCATACTTTATTTATGATCAAGCTGACTGTGGTGAAAACATAATTTTTTTTCCTCATGTCCATTACATTTCTCCAACAAATAATCGAGGCCTTCCTGTAAGTGTATTGCACACGTCCTCTGAGTGTGCACAAGCAGGCTGTTTGTATTGTCAGTTGAGTTTAGCTGGACCAGCATGAAACAGTTAGGAAAAAATGTCAATCAATTCGCTAAATATCTGACAGATACAGTACAATAAAACCTCAGTCAAAAATTATTGCTAAGAAGGACATTTGCATCTCGGTCTCTTGCTACCGAAAGTATTTCTATTCATGTTAACAGACATTGGCATTTGCACACGCAAGCACAATGGCCACACCAACAAGTCTGAAGAGCTCTCAGTGCAGAGCTGTCCAAAGGCCTGTCTGTGTGAGCCAAATGTATGCAGCTCAAATCAAAGTGATGTTGCACACAGTAATCTTTCTCTATTAAGGATGTCACTTTTTGCAATCTTTTTGCAATTGCAGCCTAATATCCTTTACCACTCCACTGCTGGATTGGTGAGCCTCTGTAAGCACACATACACACATGCAATCAGTGTTTCGTCACACACATGCACAGTGTGTAGGTATCCTGCTGAAGAAGTCAGTCATGTGTATCTTTCAGATAGAGGCTGAGAAAGCCCTTGATTAGGACAGGAAGTCATGTGTGTAAAATTCACACTTTTTCTTGCCACTACTGTGTGTAGTCAGTAGTTAGTGTACTCAGTCAGTGTGTGTCAGTGTGTGTCTGTGTGTAGTCCCGACTTCTATAGAGATCATAATTAACTGACGTAAGGGTAAATAGTAATATAAAATTAATTACACGCTTACACTGAATTCCTTTGTACCTTTTTAAACTCAACTTAGGTCTCATTTCGATGTAATATAATTAGATTCAGGGCTGTTTTGGAAATGAAACGCCCTGCCTCTACAATGAAAAGCAAATTATTTACACTTGGTTTGTTTCTGATGATAATATTCAAAATGGGAGACCCAATGGTCTTGTGAACTCGAGATAAAAGTGCCTATTGTCAAATTCAACTAATCTTCCTCAGGTGAATTTACATCCTTTTTTTCTTTACCTGATTTAACTTAATTTACTCCGAAAAACCTGATAGTTCCACCAAATGCCTGCTGAAGCAGACTAGAACCTGATAATTTTATTAAGGAGACTTTTATCCCCCTTATATTTTAAGCTTGTATCAAAATGCGTCATGTACGTGTTTATATACAGAAATTTTTATACAAATATATTATATGAAATGTAACCATCAGTGCTGTTGAACTTGATGATTATTGGAGATTTTTAAAGGTAGATGAAGCAATAAAGATGGAAAAACAAGCCTTTCCATGTGAGAAAAAAAAAAACATTATACAAGACACAACATGTCAGCTCTGTGGCTGAATTATCACATTATGCGCCATGGAGATGGTTGTCACTGAAGAAATTGGTGTCTTTTTTTTTTTTTTTTCATTCAGTGATGGATTATTTCATGAAAATGAAAATAGTTTAACTGGAGAAGCTGCTGCACTTGATCTGAGGGGCCAACAGCCATGCGACATTAACAAACCAACTGAAACATTATTTGAGACTGGTAACATTTTTATATCAGTCCCCAAAATTGTTTATGTAGTATTATGTCATCTGGATAGAATCATAAGATAATACGTCTATGATCCACTGTAAAGTTTCTTTTTATTTACAGGACTGTCTCAGAAAATTTGAATATTGTGATAAAGTTCCTTATCTTCTGTAATGCAATTAAAAAAACAAAAATTACTTTTTCATGATATTCTAATATTTTGAGATATAAAATATAAGCCATAATCACCAATATTAAAATAATGAAAGGCTTGCAATATTTCAGTTGATTTGTGATGAATCCAGAATGTATGACATTTTTGTTTTTGTAATCGCATTACAGAAGATAAAGAACTTAATCACAATATTCTAATTTTCTGAGACAGTCCTGTATATCTCTGATGGGCTGTGTTTTTGTCACACAATCAGTTCACCACCTTGGAAAAAAATGCTCAAATTGAGTGGTTTCAATTTCATTATCAAAGTTATGGATGTTATACGAAAGATGACAGGTCCTGTAAGCTCCTGACCTTTCATTTTATTTATTTATATGATTGTTTCTCGCAAGCAAGTGATTTATCACAGTGGTATCTGGTGTCGTCATAGTGCTCTCAGAATTAACCAATGAAAAATATCCTAACTAAAACCAAGCACAATCACAATAATTTACATCTAGAGCTAATTAGCTAATAATTTCTTCTACAAACAGGAGACTAGATCAGATTAAGAGCATTCAACTAAAATTTGACTACCTCATATTATCAAAAAAAAAACTGTATTTATATTATTATTCTCCGTGTTGTGTAAATGTTTTAACATTGGTTTTACACCACTTTCGATGCATTCTTAATTATGTTAGTACCATTCATAAATGCAGAAAAGTAGGCGTCCTTGGTAGAAGAACAAAGGGTCATCATGAATTTGGTTTAAGATTCCACTCCCTATTATGTTTAGTGACCAGAGGTTGTACCATCAAATCAACTTGTGTATCTAACGCACTGCTGAAAGAACTAGGTATACTAGTGTATGAAGGTGCAAAGCTTTTTTTTTTTCACCCAAAAAACTGTGATGAGGAAGTCAAATCATGTGCTTCTTTGGTAACAATGGAGTGCTCTGGTCTCTTTGCGCTTCATGTCAAATAGTTAAAAACAACCACTGAGAACGCACTTTGGTGCCACACTGCCTGGTGTATAAATAAAGTCGGTATTCATGGACCCTCATCACAACGCCACATCACCTGGTTGCACCTGGATGGTGCAAAACATAGCTCACCCACATGTAATAATCTGCTATACATCTATTGTTATTGTCCAAAGTCCATAGGGAGCATTAAATTTAAAATATTTCTGTACGTCACCACAGGTTCCCTAATACCTTTAGTTTGAATGTGCTTGAGTTTACACTACAAACCCATGAAAACATTAGAGGGGTAAAAAGGTAAGTGTTTCCTAAATGTAGATGGAGTGCTCTGAATTCAGGTCTCCAATATTCAGTCCTCTTCTCTTTCTTCTTCCTTCTTTCCTTTTCTTCTCTTTTCTCTCTCGCCCCTTCTCTCGCAATTGTGTCCCTCGCCTCTGGCAAATGGGAATCATTTGTTTGTGTGAACTTCCCATAACCCGCAGCGCGTGAGACACTTATCATTCAGAGTGGCGCTCCTTCGCCCTGAGTTGCAATACCTCTTCTTCTCTTCTCTTCTCTTCTCTTCTCTTCTCTTCTCTTCTCTTCTCTTCTCTTCTCTTCTCTTCTCTTCTCTTCTCCTCTATCTGTTTTAGCTGACTCTCATCATGGTTTATCACAAACGAGGCCCCATTATTCTCTATTCTTTCTTTCCCCTTCCAGATAGTCCCAGATATCCCGTGTTTCCTGCAACAATTTTGCCACTTTCTCTCCTTCCTTGCTCTCTCACTCCAATCTCATTCCCCCATGTAATCTCAGGGTACACAGGACTATTTTCATTACGGAACTACTCATCTTATCATCCACCCTGTCATCTCCTTTGTCTCCTGTCCTTTTTATATTCCTTTATTCTAACAAGTCTGCATCTCAAAAGCCATCAGTGGTCCACCCCTTTTCATTTCCCTAATGTACCCCACCATATATGCAGACACATATCAACGCATGCACATGCACATGCACATGCACAGAAACACATATTCCTTTGCCTTGTGGTAACCCCTAATTTCATTCCCTTAACCTGGTCCCTATCATCATGATGTACAGCATACATCCTACCTTCCTGCAACAGTAAATCCCCATGTCTGTGTCTGTGTGTGTGTGTGTGTGTGTGTGTGTGTGTGTGTGTGTGTGTGTGTGTGTGTGTGTGTGTGTGTGTGTGTGTGTGTGTGTGTGTGTGTGTGTGTGTGTGTGTGCGCGAGTGTGCATGTGTGTGTAAAGATGCTGGAAAAATGATCACATAAAGACAGAAAGAACCAAACATACAAGCTGTCGCTAAGAGCCAAGGTTGACCCTAACTCTCATCTTTGTTTTAATCTCTTGGTTACATGAGCTCCACTTTGGAAATTAAGATTTTGACATATTTTATGGCTCTTCATGGGTGCTTCAAGATAATAAGAAACCATGCATGCACATGCATATGACATAAACACATAAATACATAAACACAGACAAACAAATACACACACTGCTGGGATGAGACACAGGGTGGATCTGGAGGGGTTTTAAATTCATTCTAAAGTCGAAGGGACTGTCCTGTTAAAAGAGGAAAAATCAGATTTTGTTGAAGACAGAGGGGAATTATGGGTAAATGTTGTAGTGAGAAGTGATAGTCTGCACACTTGGGTAATCTGAGATCTCTGACAGTTTCCATTCATTTCTGTAGGGAAGTGTAGAGCCGTTTTTGACTGATCTTTGATCTTTTTTGTGGTCCTTTTCTTTTTTACTAAATAACCACAAATGTTTACATTTATTTAAAATCATAATAAAGCATTAAATGTTTTAATAACTTGATCATTATAAGTGTGATTACTGGCACATACAGTGGCCTGCGCTCCTGCTCTAAAACATCTGAGTAACAACTGACAGATTTCTCAGAAGTCTAAATATCATTTTAAGTAAATTGTCATGCTTTAAATGATACACATAGAGTTAGTTAGAAGATGACGCTCAAGGCTTCAAATGCAATTGAAGACATGTTTTGGTTAATTTAATTTTAACATTTCTTTAATATGGCTTGAGAAGGCCAAAGTACATTGATAACAGCCATTAAGGGCAGCTTGTACATGAGGAACCGCAGACCTGCACTGTCATCTAGTGGTAGAAAAAGGCTGGCCAGGGAGACGGTTCGGTGGATGCTACCTGATAACCATTGAAGAAAATCTTCTTTGGTAGAAACACGGTTGGCAATCTCCGAATCCAAAGTTACTCATTTTAACAAGAGTTTTTTTTTTTCAAATTATTTTGCTAAGGGAAATCATAAGAAAATCATAAGAAAATGCTAGTTAATAACCCTGATATCTTGAGAATACTTGTCAATTTATTCAGCTTTTCTGTGCACTCTTTTTTAAACAATATTCATATATTGACCTTTCTAGCCTCTGGTATTATATTCAACACATTCAAACTTTTAAAAATATAATACAACACATGATCTTAATGTACATTCGTAGATAATTGCTAATAATTGAAAACTTCTGTCTAAATGGACAAACACAGGTAGAAAACTGCAAAATGTATTTTATGAATTAATATTCCTGTCCAGTTTTTTCTCTCCCATCAGTCTATCTCGTCATCAGGTGGAGCAAGCATCATGCTGGGGTGTAATAGTGTACCGTCAGTGTGGGCTGCAGCGAGGTGTGAGGAGGAGAGCTCAGATGAGATATGTGACTGGAATGCTAACACACAGTTTTATCTGAGGAAAAAGAGACGGGGCCCCCACATCTCCACACTATATACCTTTGATTAAAGTACCATGGGCACACACATACATCCAAAAACACACATACAGTATCACTCACATGCACAAGCACACATACAAAAATTGCAAGTAGGGGCACACACGAAGTATATGTGCACACTCTACAATTGAGGGTGTTGTTGTTTTGACCCTAAGCCAGGTAGCTTGTCCATTATGGAGTTGATAGAAGGATTTGGCCATGTTGATTCTAGACAGAATCATCTCCTTTGCCATAAATAACCTGAGTGTTTCTCCGAGTCACACAAATGTACAGAGAATAAGAGCTCTCGGCTTTATCCTTTACTACACACATAAACACACACACAAGCATACGTACCTTGACTTTATGAGTGTAGGAGAATGGTTATGAACTCAGTCATAGATTTTAAAATACTGTTTGTCCATTTCCTCTCTGTTGGAGCTTGGATATCTGTTATATATATTGCATCTTTGGTTTTGAGGTTACTGTGATGGTGTAGATGAACAGCAGCATCCAACAGTGAGGTGTCAATATGTTTACAATATGCTTTGGATACAAACTGCCCCTGACCAATGGAATTGTGAGGGACAATGATGACATTCATGAAGGAAATAATGGACGAACCATACCCAGTATTATTACATGTGGAGAAACAATTCTAATATACATTTGTGTCAAAGTATTATTTATTGCCCATTTCTTTATATTATTCCTTTCAGGATGAAATTTAAAAAATGCATTTTTCCATTTTTTTCAGCAATATCAACAGAGATGATTTGCTGTGGCCTCGGTAATATAAGGAATGTCATTCCTTCCATCATACTTGTTATTTACTCTTTCTATTTATATTGAAATAAGGACACACAACATGTAGGGTGGATTGTCCATATATGGTTGCCTCTTAAAAATAATCACCCAAGTCATTTTTTCAAGTTTTTCAGAAAACTCAAAAAAATGAGCCTTATGTTGAATAATGGGTTGATTTAGGCAAAAAAAAGACAACTATATATTTTTGTCAAAAAATGACTTGGGCAATCATCTTAAGAGGATGATAATAGACTTATTGTAGTTTTGCATTTGACAGCAAGAGAGTGCTATGACATTGCATCACACAGCAATGCACCTGTATGTTTATGTTTATTTGTTTTTGGTCTTTTAATGAAATACTCCAAAATTAGTCCAAGGCTTATGCTAATCAGTTAATAGCTAATAAGCTAATGAGAATTTTTAAAGAACAGTCACAGTTGATTAATCTATTTTAAATCATTTAAATTAATGTCAAAAACCAAGGCTATCTATTAATTTAAGTATAGTGAACTTTAGAGTTATATAATTAATCAACATTCCTTCACAGTATTTATCACAAGGTTTTTATATCATCTACATTATTAATAAATTATATCTTTACAGTCCCATGAAACAAAAGCTGAATGGTTTAGAATCATACTGGCTGAATTTTATGCCCAATGTTGATTTAGTGTTTACAGTGTTTACGGTCTAAACGGTTTATTTCTAGTTTACATTTCAAAAAATGTATTGTTCTTTAAACTTTTTTTAATCACAATTGAATGTCAACATTCATTAAACTCATTAATAAAGGTCTTTTTACATATTAGTTAATTTGATATTTGACATTCTGGACAATGATATGTATTTTTTGCTTTTGTAACTCACACAGATTAGATTTTAAATTCCACTTTTACAGATAATCAGAATTACTATATACATCTTAACTATAATATCCAGTATACACTCATATATCATGTACATACAATATATATGCCGTCCAATGTTGTTTTTCAAATTTATCAAGCATTGCAGCATAATACTTATATTACAACCTACCAAGATGGTCAAGAACAGCTTGCTGTGTAAATAATATTCAATGATAAATATTCAATAATAGACTGTTTCATAAATTAGTGTATACTATGTTGAATATATATATATACTTCTCTCTTTTGCAAAATATTATTATATTAGAAAAAAAAAAAGTGTTGAAACTAAAATTGTCAGACATACAACTCAAAATGGGGATACGGTTAAGCAATGATAGACATACTGAATGTGGATTTCAGTTATCGTTTCTTTACAATGACAGCGCAGAGGAGATGATCCAATCTCAACTTCTGAGGGAGTCAGTCCGTCTGTGAGGAGGGAGAAGGACTGCCTGAAGGACAAAGAGGCTGAGGAAACTGTTTGTACATGTCTTGGTTTGGACCTTGCAGAGGGGATGGAATGGGAGTGTCTGGAGAGGCTGCAGGAAGAGAGGAGGGGGAACAAAGACATGTCAGGTATTGACATATTTAGATTAACAAAATAATAAAGACTCCGATACAAAAAAGTATCCAAAATGACTCTATAGAATTGTTACAACATTTTACAGTGAGTCCAAAACAGCTCCCAGTCTTAATCAGTCTAGTTTGGTACCATTAGGTGCTGTAATATTACCATGCACATTTATATTTTCAAATGGAAATATATATTATCAGCAATCAAGATCAGTTCTACTAAATGCTATGGTTTTATAATTTTCTTTCAACTGCAGTGTCCATTTTATCTAAGTTAATGGAAATACATCTCTCATTTATCTATATTACATTTCTTGCAAGGAAAAATGTTTGCTTATTAAAATGAAATTTTACTTTTTTATATGACTCGTTATATGACATTACTATGACTTTACATTCTATTGTGTGTGTCTGTTGCGTGCCCACATGTGTGTTTGCATGCGTGCACATGTATGCATGTGTATCACTGCTTTTTGGATAAATTAATAGTTGTTTTACCTATCTGTGAGGGGTGATCATGGGACATGGTGCTGATGACCAGAGTGTGTCCAGTGACAGGGTCCTGGGCCAGCTGTGTGTGTACCGGATGGTGCAGATGTGGAGGTTCTGATGTTAAGCCTGATCACAACACAAACACACTTTTGTTAGTGAGTCCCACTCTAAATGCTGCAACATTCAATTGCAATAATGTGGTGAATTTTATGAATAACGACAAAAAAGTTTCTGAATAAGAAAAAAAACATCTGTAAAGTGTAATACTGTGCAGTAACAGCACCACTTGGAAAATTCACTTCAGTTCCATTATAGGAGACAAAAGTTCCATCATCGGAGAGAAAAGGTAGACATCTCTGGGGCTTATGTCCCCCAATATTCCAATACTTATATCAAAATGATCAAGGTGGATATAGATTACTACAGGCCAGAGAATCAAGATTATTTCAATGACTTTTTTTAGGTTTATATTTTTTAACAATGGCTAAAAAATACAGATTAATTGACAATGGTTTCATTTTATTTCTATTAGGAAAATTCAATGTTATATAATTAGATATAACAAAATAAAATAATAAAACAGATTTATGAGAATTGAGTTCTGTGTCAAACAGTTATGACAGATTTTTTTTTTTTTTTTTTCTGAAGCATCCAGACATCCATCATAAAAGTGCACTTTTGCAATCCTCTGAAGGTCAACTTAATTTTCTTCTTACAGATTTAAAGAAAGTGGCACAGGCCAAGTCCCACCTCCCAGCAGCATCTCTTGCAGCAGGTTGTCGATCTTAGCCAGTCCACAGAGCTTAATGAACTGCAGTTGCTCGATCATTTGCCAGGTGATGCTCTGCAGGGTCGGCAGCAGGAGTAAGAGCTCTCCAAAGCGACCCCTAGAGTCATACTGACGGTCATTAATGTAGTCTTCCAGACTCATTTGGATCTGCAAACACATCACAAAACAACACATCGTTGTCATTGGTATAAATTGAATATTTGCTTGTGATACTGGCTTCAAAACGTGAAGAAAGACAAAGTAGATAACATTATTATAAGGAAAATACGTGATAAAATGAATGATTTCTTTTGTCGTAAAATGTATCAATCCTAAGACAAGGGTCAAAAAATACTACCTGCTGTCGCATGGCCTTGATCTTCGGTGGTTCCCGCAGTGACTTTGCATCTAGATTGGAAGCCCAAGTGTGGGTGTGATGAATGAATTGATGGTGGATATGGTAAGGGAGGGAGGAATGAAGGGAAGAGTTGAAATAAACAAAATGATTCAAGATGGAATGCAGAATATGAGTCAACTTGAAAGAGTGATTATGTTCAACCCAAGATGTGAAAGGCAAAAGGGGATTTTGTATGAGGGAGGAAAAGGGAGGACAGTGAATATGAAATAAGAGAAGCGATTCTGGCCTCTCCAAATGTAACCAATACATGGATGAGGAAAACATGAGTCCAATGGATCTGAACATGTAAGTAACAGAAAAAGTTTAGTTTTTTTTTGTTGTTTTTTTTTTTGTCTTATTTTTGGCTACATATGATATTTATTTTCATCTTTACATTGGTGTTATACCCTTTTGGAAGTTTGTTTGTGTTGTAATAATAATAATACAGCTTTTTGATGCCAGTGTTTTTCACCATATGGACTTTTAGTGAATTTAGCCACTGAATGAAATAATCATTCGCCACAGAACACCTCCACCAACAAAACATAACAAGATAAGGATATCTATGGTTGTAAGACATTTTAAAGATAATGTTAACATGTTAAACTTCAATCTTTTTTTAATATAATACTGTTCCCATTCTCTGACAAAGGTTTGTGTAACTATTTCAAACTATGTCAAACAGACAAGATTCTTGTTTACGTAAGGTGGATGTTGTAATCGCTTCTTCTATTGGTACTATGGTGTGGATACTAACAACATCCACAAATATTAATAACTACATTTAACAAACACCCGGAACAATGAAATTAACTAAAAGCTCAATTTTATAATTACCCGGATCAAAGAAGACAATCGCTTTTAGTGCTGCATACTCGTTGTCATCTATTTGAATATCCTGGAAGGGCTGAACTAGCTCATCAAGCACTCGGTTCGCTGCCCGGCAGATCTCTGCTTCTGGAGTGTTCCTGTGAATCACACAGCCATTACCTGCAGACACAGAGTATCAGTCAGAGGCCGGGGAGTTGGAGTATGTTTGTCACTCTATGCTTACATGAAAGGTTAAGTGGAATAGTTTGTCACTTTTATCCTTGAAATCAAAGTGAAATGAGCATAACAGACTTTGACAAGGTTTCTAACTATAATTAATGATTAGTCTTTATGTAAGGAAGATCCTAAGAAGTGTGTGAAAAACAAGTGCAGACACTTGAAGTCACAAAGAAAAGAAACCTTCAGTTAATCATTGACAGCAAACAAAACACTTAATCAGTGTTTTCACCAGGTGATTGCACCACATATAAATGAGATGCAATTCTATCAGTGAGTTCCTACCCAAAAGCAAGGCGTCCTTGAATGGCATTGACCTTTTGGCGACCCCAAGCAAGAGGTGCTCACCCGCATGAGCCCGTAGCAGGCTCACCTGGTAACAAACAACACGCACAGTTGAACAGAGTACGCACATAGTTCAACAATAAACCGAAATTAATCACAGGTGATCAGTATGTCTCTGGATGCTCTTTTAAAAAAACAGCTGACATAAAAGTAAGGAAGTTCAAGTAGGGGACATGTCATAGCCAGTTTTTGTCAGAATACCAGACACACCCACACAAGTGACTACTTTCTATTTGTTTTCACATTTGCATGGCACAAAGGACTTTGATTTGACAGAATCCAAAAAGTATGAAGCAATACACTGACAGGGCTTCCCCATCACAAAGTACCTGGTCATCCAGCGCTAGTTCTCCGAAGGAAGGTATGTATTTGGCCCATTCAACCAACACAAGTAACTGTTGTCTCATAGAGTCACATACATCCCCAACTGTGGCAGATTTCTGCTTGCTTATGTCTACTACTACAACTGGAGTTATGATCTGGAGCCAAAAAGAAAAAGAAAAATGTTGTTTATATTTTATTAAACTTCTATTTGGTAATCTGAAATCCAAAAATAATAAGTGAGAATGTCACCTGTTGAGACAGTGATTCTGCTTGAGCCAAAATTGTGATGGGGGGCAGGTCTTGGGAGTCTGGAATACTTCTTCGAGAACTAATACGATCTCTCTCGTTCTGCACAGCTAATAATAAGAGAGATTAAATACGTATGTCAGAAACAACAGCAGAAATTCAAACTGTAACTACATAAACAGGGGAAATCCACCCCTGCCTTTAAATAACAACTAATCTACATTGGACGGTGAGCATATCCAGCATACAATATGATGACAGCAGACACTTGGGTGGTTAATATTTAGGAGAACAGTCATACAGACTGGCATAAGCTGGGGGAGTCAAACGTTAACCAGTTCTAATCCAGAACAACATGTTTGAATAACACATGATTGGGTGTCATAAAACCTTGTGCCAAGGTTATTCCCCTCATAAAAGCATGCAAGTTTGCATTCAAACGATTTCAACCAGGAATTAGCTTTACTTTTGTCATTACCAGTTGTCTAGAGCTAATCCTTTGTCTCATTGGCAAAAAATAAAATTAACAATACCAAAAGAACAATTGGAGATTCCAGAGCTTTGCAAATTCCCTTGATTTTCTTAATGCATTCCCCAATATGTACAACAATTTTGTCTGACAGCGTAACAGGTGCATTATTGGGGCACTCTACAAGTCACCAGTAGCCCAAGTTACCTTCTTTTTTCATGCCAGCTCTGAAGCATTTGTTGAGTCTGCAGAAACGACACTGGTTTCGCTTATCTTTATCGACAGTGCATTGTCTACTGAACCTGTAAGAACATTCAGTAGTGTAGTTTAACATGATATGAATGATATGATAACAACGTGCACCATAACATCAATTCATGTGCTATTAAATGACAACTACGCAGAAAAGCTATCTGCAAAAATTCCTTTACAGGTGTAAATGTTGTGTTGTACGTATTTTCAAGCACATTTATCAAATACTTTGTAAAAGGGATGCTTATATGTTCCTGTTTCGATCACTGAAAATATACTGGCTCTTTATTATTCCTCCATATCATGTATACATGTGTAATGGAGTTATTGGTTGGTGCTTTATTGTACTTGCTCTAATTTCTTTCAGTCAAACCTCATTGTTTCTGTACCTGCAGGTATAAATATGGCTCTTGCGAATGGAGCGTCTGAAGAAACCCTTGCATCCATCACAGCTGGAGGCACCATAATGTTTCCCTGTGGCTTTGTCCCCACAGATGGCACAATTACTGTTGACTCCGTCTGGACCAGGTATGCTAGGCTCTGTTGGCATGCTCTCTGAAGCACAAAAATACACACAGATCTGTTAGCCAACCATTCGCCTCACGATATTATCAAAACCAGCTTTTTTAGAACTTCTTCATTGTTATAGCGTTTATCAAATTCTGATGGTGCTTTTTATTGTCAAAAAATGATACATTGTCAGTGAAATATAGTATGAGCCGCGATATCCATGCTCTTCAGATATTCATCTCAGTGGGGTGATAGGTCATACAATGTAGTTTACCAGGATGTGTTTTTGATCAAATGAAAATCTGATACAGATTCTTCCAAATGTTAAATCTCTGTCCTAATGCCAAACTGGCAACAGTAGCTGGGAGTTTTTCCTATCCCATGCGGGTTTCGCTCGGATTTCACAGCAAAGTACTAAATGGAAGCTTTATCTGAAACACAATCTTATTTAAATTATGAAGAATTAAGAATTTAAAAGGCACTAAGGGAAAGGTTAGATTGAAATTATGCTGTCTCTTCTAATAGTCCTCCATGACATGTATTGCAATATGTGACTGATGTTTGCTTGGCATTTCTCTAACTGTAAAAACATTTGTATACACAGCATATAAATATTGTAATCCTCACAGGAAAAAATAGTGGATGACAGTTCAATCACAAGGCTTGTTGGTATCTTATCATTAACATCATCTCACATAATCTCTCATAATCATCATGATCATTATCATCAGGGGAGCCAATCTGTCTCTATAATCAAAACTCTAATCATCATCATCAGCTAAATATCCCCTGCTCTGTTAACACCCACCAAATAGAGTATCACATGAAGATAACAAGTGCACATAAAATGTCATTTATGCTTTCATATTACCCTCCTCTTGTATGCAACTTTCTGTCTCTCTCGCCATATCTGTCAATATCCGACTATTTACTCAGATGTCAAAAATAATGAGTTCCTAACCCCATCATGTAAAATGTAGTTGTTTTCATATGCTCACCATGTATGGTTACCCTATGAAACAATACTATAAACATCATAGTAATGAGATACACAGGCATACAGCACCTGTCCAAGTCAATATGAGTCACTGAAATTGGTTGGTCTCCCTTTTTACAATCATTTATGTCTATCAGAAAATATGAGAAATATCAGTATTCTCATACTAATCTACACAGAATGAATACTAATACTCAAAAGAGAAACTTTATTAAACATGTTTCTCCTGAAACTAAATATATGAGAGAATTGTCACAAATTCTTTTCAAAAGCATCAATCGGTCATCTTATACCCAAAGAAAATGCAGTCCTTAAATGAGTGAGTATTCAAGTGCAAAACGTATAGGTTCAGGTTAATACTCTTTTTATTTTAGACACAATTTTAAATGGCTGGAACTGGACACCTAATCTCAAACTATTTCTAAAGTAATCATACAGATACATTATCAATGTACTGATTATGACATAAAACATTATGGTTATAGCTGTCTTTCTTCAATAAATAATATAATACAGTGAGGTATGCAAATCAATCAAGTTCAAAAACATAAGCAGCTCTAATCAAGTGGTCAAAAATTCCTCTAAAACCCTCTAGGTATCTGGACTCTGAATGCAATGAAAATGAGAAAAAAAACATGTAATCTACAACTGGCTCAACTGATGCTCCACTACCTACATGTTCAATTTTGCAATGGCTGGAATGACAATGTATACCAGAAACAGACTTCTTTTTTCCAGCCGTCATCACTTCCATCGTTAGGTTATTTTATTTTTCTTAATTATTTTTCCCCACATCTCTATGTGGTGTTTAAAAATTGGTGGTTCAATATTGATTTTGAAAGACAAGCTTTAAGAAATGTTACCAAGTTTGGTAGGGTCATTAATAGGATTTATGGGATTTTCACTGGATTATTAAGCCAATTTTTCTCCTGTAACTCCAGTCGTTCCCAAGTCCAAGTCCATTTTCCAAATTAATCTAGAAAGGCAACTTCATACGTCTTCATAACATTCACAGCAAAAGTGGGGTCATTACCAGCGGGTTTTCACACTTGGGTGCCTTCAAGGCCTTTACCACTAATCTGTTCAGTGGCCAGCACATAACACTAAGGTTGGACTGAGCACATTTTCAAATATGAATATGTGTAATTGTGGGAATCTGATCAGATTACAAATGATGGCAATGCTTTTCAACCAGCTTTTCTTCATGGATAGTCAAAAAGTTTAAGCTGTTGACAGTTAATTGCTTCAGATATCATCACACATTTTTTTATTATCTAAAAAAAATACTGGGAAGAGTGTCAGTTCACAATAATGAAAACTAAACAAGAGAGGTCTTGAAACAGACATATTTGACTTAATGCTGTGTATAATATGCATCATATGCAACTCTAGCTTTGAGCTTCAAACTATGTGTTCATGAGCATGTGTGTCTCAGCTTTGTTTCCTGTGTGGCTGGGTGTATTTGTACACACTTACCTCCTCCATAGAGAACTTCTGCAGTGTCAAAGCCCAGTGTGCTGAATGAGGGATCCAGACATTCACTGTAATTGGCTACTTCCATATCTAATAGAGACTTACTCTGAGGTATAGGCAGATACTTCATTCCTGATTTGTCTTCACACCTCTTCTCATCTGTAAGTACTGATCTTTTTCCTCACTTAGCAGTCTCATCTAATCCTTACAGACAGTTCCAGAGAGATCCCAAGTATAAAAGGTCTATTTTCCCATCTGATTGGGCAGGGGACAAGGAGAAGGGAGGAGCTATGACTAAGACTTCTCACCTTATTGTACGTGGCTTATCTGTTCTCCTATCTCCAACTTATTTCATTTTATTGTTTTTTAAAAGTGAGGCACATGTCTGATTCAGGACCACAACTTGCATTTTGTGTGGGTGATGCAAGAAGATGCATGAATATATGTGTCCATGTGAGTGTGTATGTCCTTCCTAGGATCCCTAATCTAATCAATTGGGCAATAATGGCACCACCCCCTCAGCAGATATAATCTATGAAGACACACACTGAGGGGGAAAACACTGATAACTCCCATTAAGTCTTCCTCAGAACACCTCGTGGGCTTACATCCAATCCTTTCATAAAACTTTATTTCTTAATGTGTCTGATGCTATAAACATTCAAAGTAGGTTAACCACACTGACTACCCTCAAGTCAAGACACAATTTTCCCTCATTCTTTTTTGGGTTCATTTACAAACAATTTAAATAGCACCAAGTGCCAGCATTAAAGTGAGACAAGTGACAGGAATAATAGTTTTAATAGTAGAGGGAATATCGCTTTTCTTTTTCCCTTTAGGATCAATATATTGTGCAAAATGAGGGGAAATATAAATGTTACTTAAGAAGCACCATGTATTAAAGCATTAATTCTCGCATATCAGGAGTTTTAGAAGTAGCGGCTGGACCTAGAATTCAAAAAGTGTTTTCCCTGAGCTCCCTCCTCTTTTTAACCAGGAATGCAGTGAACACTCTCGCCATAGAGAAGTAACAATGTCCCAATCGAACCCTTTTTACACCATGAATTGCACTAAATCTAAACATGTTGTTTAAAGGTAATCAGTTTGTGGCATTGTGTTGTTGAGGACTGTAAATGATAAGAGGCAGTAATATGAGATAATTGATTTCCTGTGGTACAAATGAGGAAAGCGATGAGAAAAGTATCTACATGACATGAACAGGATTGATTTTATCAGCGTCAAAATCAGAACCCACATTTTTTATCACCTAGTGGAGGTGAAGGTACAGAGCAAACCCTGTCCCAGCATTTCGGATCATCCGAGAGACTGAAATAATGCTTAGAGAGACATACAATAGAGGGTGAAAAAACAGACATGATAGAAAGTTTATATTTACAACTAGGCAGTGGGGTCAGTCTTCCTGACTCATCAGGTTTGTAGAGCCAAGGAGAACTTAACACCATGTTCACACCTAACAAACTGAGATGACCTGTTTCAGAGAAGGGAAGCAGTTGGAGCTGAATCCAACATAATTAAAAAACCTTCTGAAATAAGGTTTGAAAGTGGAACTCAAGCTTGTACAGTACATATAAAGATAGAAGTATCGGTATGCGGTATTTCTGTGTTTTGTTATGAAAAATACATTTTAGCATGCCAAAACATCGAAAAATAAAACATAAAGGCCTGTCGTATTTTTTCACTTTGATGGCATGATCATATTTTGTTCATCAAAAAATATGATTAAATAAATAGAAAAATAGCGATTTTCCCCTGTGCTATTTTATTTTCTAAAAACTAACTGAAAAAGGATATAGTTTCACGCATTGCATATACAGTTTTAAATATTGCCGAGTCACTGCGATTCAGGATGTTTGAAAGTCATGATTTGGGGACTTACAGGAACACTTGATGTCTTGTTCGGTGAAAGAGCTAAGTAGGACATTACTCAGAATACCTATTTCCACTTAGCAACCACAAGCTGTTTGTGGCCATAAAACCCATAGTTGATAGGCTTTCTCTGTGTGAACAGGTTATAATACTGTCAACTGTTTTAAGTTATAATTTTTTAACAGTGGCACACGATTCAATCCAATTGAGTTTGACTGTTACATCTTTAAATAAAAAAGAATAATATGAATTGTTTAATTTTATGCACATAGTAGCTATATAATGGTGAAATGCCATGAATAATGGATGTCTTTGGTTCATGTAATCTATTATGATTGGAATTTAAGGATTTCATGGTCTCATTCCATTTAGGGAAAATTGGATGTAATATGTTTTACCATGGCTTTTGTACTTGTGTAAGATGTGAAGTTTATCAAATGTATGCGAGTTCATATTTTTCTAATTCTTCGTTTTGAATCAGACAATAAGTATTACAGCGTTTACAATACTACACCATCAGAAAACAAAATTTAACGAATTCTCATGGATTTTACATTTGCAAAATGTGCAAAAATCAGTAAATTTGTACAATCGGGTGCCCTTTAAAGTAACAGCTTAATGTCTATCCAGTTTGAATCAGGAGCTAAGAAACTATTTGAATAGAATTAGAATTCCACAAAACAGTAATTTGTCATCATGTTTTTCCCCCCTTGGATATCAAAAACATATTCTGAAGCTGATTCTGATTCTGATGTTGAGATTGAAAGTAGCTTTTCTGATGTGTTGCCTGTCATAGATGTCAAGCTCATGGATATATCCTGAAAAATAACATGAGGATATTAATATTTTATTTGGTTTTGTCCACTGGTGAGACGCCCAAAGATAAAGCCTAGAGACTGAATTAATGATGTCATCAACCTCAATTTGTCCTGCTAATATCCGCACATTTTGTTTGGCTGTTTTTTTTTTTTAGAAATA
>NC_141291.1:14470000-14540000 GCF_037954325.1 Fistularia commersonii | reverse complement strand
CAACAAGTGAAAGTGGGGAGAGACAAGAAAAAGGAAGAAAAGTAGCGCATTGGATTGGAGCAGACAAGGTGGGGGTGATGGTAATCTCTTGGTCTATAGATTGTACTGCTCAGCCATATGATGAGGCTAGAAGTATAGGAGCCATGCCAATTTCAGTCAATACAGCTGTCTGACAGACTGTTAGGAGCTAATTCCTCTCCTTGTTTTTGGGTGAGTGTTGTGGTTATATCTTTATTTGGAGAGCTCCTGCAAGTATATAACAGCACTTTCGGTATAAGGATTCAGCTTCACCAAAGCTGAAAAATAAAATAGGTGGGCAGAAAATAAGCATGAGCTACACAAGTTTTTATAACGTATGAAGAGGACATTTGTTTGAACATGAAATCCTGTTTGAAATCGAAGTCATACTCTGTTCCTGAGCTGAACACAATTATCGGTCGTTGTTGGTTGAGCGGCTGCTTGGACAGTTCTTCTAAAGTCAAAACACTCTGGCCTGCACAAGACTAATGGAGGGAGAGACAGACAAAGAGAGAAAGCAAAGGGTACAGCATGAAAAAATTATTATAATCCAGTGGACGAAACAGCTTATAAAACAAGATAAGGCTCTATGTTAACAAATTATTAATACATCTGAATTTATTTCCAGAATTTTTTATGGAATTTCCAATATACATAGACCACATATGATCACAAACCTTCCCAGCATCATAGAAGCCGTCAGTTATCACATCAGTGGCAGCCAAACATCCTGTTAGACTGTATTTTAGAGACAGGTGGGAGTTCAGCAGGCCGATCATGGCAGCCTCACTAAATTTGCTGCGACGATTTGCTGATTTGTTGATTTGTTGAAGTAGCTCCAGGGCTCTAAATATATACAAAAAACAGGAATTAACAGGCTCCAGGTATAAAAAACATAGACTCAAAATAAGAAACTAAGACAACAAATGACGAAAACTGTAAAAAATGCCAAAGGTTACATCATTATTTCATTTAAAAACAAAACTTTGAGGCGACCTTTTTTAGTAAATCCACTGCACCGCCACTAACCATCCGCACACACACGAAAAAAAAATCTGCACATCTCCATTTCGCATAATCGATTTGTAAGAAAAATCATCACAAAGTATAAAACCTTGTGATGATTTTGATGAATGATGAAGGCACACGTTACATTGCCCGATGCTGCCATCTTCTGGTTTATTGTAAAAATTACACGGCAGGCTGCAGTTTCAACACTTCCCTATTTAAATGTCATGACTCATTGACTTCAGATTACCTCAGGCGAAAGTACGGTACATATATCTTTCAGTAGAATACCTGTAATTGAAGATTATTTTGAATGAATACTGTGTCATTATTACCTCTCATTTTTATGTCTTACCCAAATTTGCACATCTCCACAGCCATTGCTTCATCGACAGCACAGACACTGATTGCCAAGCATGTGTTTCGCAAAACTTCCTTATGGTAAGAGTGCAACAAATTGACCAATGGGCTTAAACCTCCAGCCTTTTGTAACTGTGAAGTTAGAAATAAGAGTGAATATGAGTTGATTGCTAGGTCACAGATGAAATCAAAAATATTTCTTGATACATTTTTTTAAGAATTGATTGTGTGAATATCTTAAAAAACACATTGCAGCAAGGAAATGTCCCAGACCTCTACCCTGGCATTCACATCACAAGCCAGGTCAGCTATGCACAGGGTCGTGTTGATTTGGACCTGTGAATCTGTTGATTTTAAGGGTCCCACCAACGCTGACATGGCTCCATGGAAATGGATTTTACTGCGGATGACTTCATGCTCCCCCATATTGCCAAGTACAGCTGCTGCATTGGCTACTATATTGGGACAGCTGTCACTTAGTTGCCGGACAAGGAGCTCATGGCCCCCGGCCCTATACACTGCGCTGGGAGATACCAAAGAAATGGACAAGATTAAAAGCAGCCTTATAAAGTCTGATGTGATGTTTACTTATTAGATGTGCTAGTATGATACAAATGGGCAATTAGTGCTAAGGGAATAATGTACAGGAGGTGCATCCCATGTCCAGACAACTAAAAAAAGGGAGTATTATTGGAAAACAGACCGTGTGGAGAGAGGTGAGGATCCAGTGAAGATTAATGTAGAAAATAAAAAGTAGAAGATAGATAAAGAGGGATTTTCAGAGAGGGAGATTAGAGATGAAATGCTATAATTAAGTTAGGGAGGAGTATTAGAGAACAGCTGAGGCATTACATCTCCTGTGATGTAATGCTTTAAATACCTTATACATCTAAATCTGTTTTACAGATTTTATATTTACTGCTTAATACGTTCAGCCTTATTGGATAGATTCTGGAGTTTTCAAATTTGAAAAACATCAAGCTATTTCACTGTCCGCTGTCCACATAAGTCTGTTACAATAAAGTGATATAGAGTAGTAATTTAAAAAACTATCATTTGTATGTGTCAAGAGCTTGTATTTCATCAATACTTTGGTGTCCCTCATTGAAGCAGGACAACGTTTCCCAGACAGAGTATATACATAGATACTTACAAATGTATTTTTTATCTCAAATGAAAAACTCATCACATAATGCATAATGTATCAGTAATATTGCAGTTACTTGCAATGAAAGTTATGAAAAAACAGCAGAAATAATTGCAGAGTGAATCAGATCAAATAAGTATTTCTAAATTCTGTGGTTCCACAAGGCTCTACAATTACATACCTGTTACATTTGTTCCTATAAATATTGCTTTAGGGGCTAAGATATATGATCTGAAAAAAAACACTATTTGAAGAATGAATGCTGAACAGATAAATTCATTTTCACAGTCACTTACAAGGTGTTAAGTTTGTTATTAGCGGTGAGGGTCAAGAGGGCTTGGGTTGCTGCCTCTCTAAGTGCTGAAATCTTACTTCTCAGGAGCCGCACAATAGCTACAAACCCACCTGAAAAAAAAATTTATCCAGCAAAGAGACCCATTATTGTGGTGATTTTGTAAATATGATGGTGGCTACGTTAATATAAATATACCTATATCTCTGTAGATTGACTTGCTGGAAAGAAGGACACTCATCGAAGCAATAACCTGGCAGGTAGCTGTTTTCAGTCTTTCATCCTCCACTAACAGAAGATCTACGAGAACCTTCTCGATATTCTGCTCATGGAGTAATTTGCGATTCTCAGCTACACAACAAAAGCCACAAAGAGACACAGGCAACAAAGCCCCAGTATGTTGATAATCCTTTTAGTTTGTGTTTATATTGTATTGTTAATTATAATGACTGTCTTAATTCGGTGCTTACAGCTCTGAGCAACCCTGGCAATGCATTTCAGAGCATTGGACTGGATTTCAGGCAAGGTCTGGGTGAGTACTATCTCTATCAGCCAAGTAAGTCCTCCTAGCCTCTGGAACAGCTCTAAATTCTCCCTGCAGCTCACACAGTTTGTAACCACCTGCAAGGCCTCAGCATGAAGATCTGTGAAATCCTGTAAGAAGAGGAGCATTTCAGATCAACTGTTGACTGTACCAGAATAAGGATTAGCTGTAGCTGACAACTTGTAATTTTTACTAACAACAATATGCATAAACAAAATTCCCTGAAAGCATGCACTCTTTCATGCACATACTCGCCTTGTTTTTGAGAATATCCATAATTTTCTCAAACCCCTCATCTTCCCTGAAGGTGCCATGAGTATCTTTATGGGTGGTGATATTGTGCAGGGTCCTTAAAGCCAAATGCTGAATGACAGGGAACTCAGAATTCATTAGCTCAAGAACTGCAGGGATTCCACCCAGTGTATGTACTGCCATGCGACCATGGTGGTCCTTTGAATATATAAAAAAGAGGAGAAACAAGATTAACTTTAGACCAGGTTCCATTTCAACCATCCAAAAATCCAATCAATTACATAGGGTTAGATGGAGAAAGTTGATTTGCTGCGGCGACCCCTGAAGGGAAAAGCCAAAAGAAGAAAAAGATGAAGAAGTCATAATATTTGAGTAGGATTCCATCCATTCAAAATTCAGATAAAATGGATTTCCAGTCACCTGAACCAGATTGTAGATGACCTCAAGAGAGTTCTTTTTGACATCTGGATCAGTACTGGAAAGCAGATGGATCATTGCTGGCAGACCTTTGTTGTCCAAAATCTGGACTTTACATACAAAGTCCACAGAAAGATAGGAAAGACACAGTGTCCCATACTCATGAACAGCTACATCCTCCTCTGCAACAAGACAGAAAGCAATGAATATTAAAAATCTGAAGTGATAAAGCAGGAAAAATAAACAAACATCACGATGTTCTATTGAAGCTGTTAAAAAAAAAAAAACAACAGGTATCTTGAGAGAACAAACCATCAATAGACAATTTTTCGATGATCGATGGAATGACACTGATTTTTTTCATAGCATTCTTGACATCACCTTAAGTGAGAAAAGAAACATAGTTTAGTGACTCAGTGAGCAACAACAAGAAAACAAAACAAAAGCCAGTTTGAGACACTGAACATTAAAGCAGTCTTGATAATACATGTTACTTGACATACTCTGCATGGCCATCAACCCCACGGCGATAAATGCGTTGCGTCTGATCAGATCATTGCTGTGATTGATGAGCTGACATAGAGGCTCCAGTGCCCCAAGTCCCAACAGAGAAACCTTGTTCTCATCTCCTAACAACAGGGGGAGGCAAAAGACAAGATGATGTGCTTTGTGCCTGTGGGCATTTTAAGATAAGATAAACTTTATTGATCCCCATAGGGGAAATTTCTTTGTCACAGCAGCGTAACAGTTATAATGTCAACAATAGATATGAATATAAATAGAGACAATGGTATGGATTGACCTTCAATTTAAGAGAAAATGAATGAATGTTGTGAGACAAGGCGTGTAGTGGAGCTCAAAATAGGGCAAACACAAGTTGCTATTTTGATGGTCAATTTTAATATTGATGAAATGACAACATGTTTTTTCTTCACCTTTTTCTGCAAATATGTGGATTGCTTCACAGGCTTTAGCAAGGATGTCTTCCTCTGGAGATCTTAGTAGTAGTACTACTGTTGCTACTGTTTTGCCTTCCACTTGCAGAGGTTCAAACTGTGAAATATCGAACTGGATGTGTAAACATCAGCTTTTCATGGCTGCTTAGACTCAATTTTAATGTGGAAACAATACTTACCGTTTCCTTGCAGTGGCTTTCGTGCTCAGTCTTCCCTTTCTTTTTCATTTTGTCTCTTTCATTCTAGCCTTATCCAGTTTGTTGGGCAAAAACAGGTTGTTTTTAAAATCAAAACCTAGGTTTTTACCAACTTGAGTCACCTACAGTAAAGCTAATATTTGCAGTCCATCCTAGCCAGCTAATTTGTGTCTTATAAGAGCCAACTTTACGTATCCATTAAAAAATGTGCGTGTACGTGTAAAATAACAAAACAATGTCAAATCTTCAAACCGAGTCTCACTTACCTTTTTTAGAAGGGGGAGGGAAAACGAAAATGTTCAAGAAAACGAACGTCGAGGTTTGACGGAACCTCTATCCCAGCAACCTGTAATGTTTGGACAAAGGAAGTTGACGTTGGGTTGCTAGGTAACGGGCTCTTCTTTCACAATGGCAGATGTTGCATTATATCGGTTTCTATGTTAACACTGAGTCCAAAGTTTTACAAACTAGATCGGTGCCAATCACATGAACGTCACCTCCATCTGACTTCGTCTGTGATACGTCAGCGGGTCACTGTGAACTATTTAGATCTATTTTACACGTCCATGACTGTGATTTCAATCCTGAGTGGGGAGGTTTCTCGTCATAGATGCATATTTTGCAAACAAAATCCCCGCAAGGGTAATGTTTTGCCTTAGATTTTTTGAAGCGCCATGGCTTCATGCATTTATCTCTGGACACTGTCCGTGGGCAAATAACATTCACTATTTCGTTCATGGCGAGAATCCGAAGAAAACCCATGTTGTCATGGTGCACACGCGAACACATAGGACCCCACCGAACTTGCACTAAGGATCTTCTTGCAGTGAGAAGGAAAGTGGTAACAACCACAAAAAAGATGTATTTTGACAAATAAATCTCGCTTTTCTAAAAGAAAGAAAAATCATAAGAAAATGTGTTTTGTCCACCCAATTCGTGGGTGACAACGATCAAAGATATGAATAATTCATTTTATTTTTGACATCCTCATGATCGTGATCATTACCAAAATGAGATAATCTCTAAATTTGTTTAAAAATGTGAATAACGGTTACAAAAATATGTAGTTCCATATAATAAGAGCGGCAAAGAACAAAATCTTTTTGGAATGTAAGTTCTTCCTCTTAAAAAAAAAACATGAACGAGTAACATTTTAAGCATGTCCATAGTCAGAATGAAATCCCCATTAAATCTGAATTTATTTTTCCACTTACAACTTGCTCATTTATCAATGACTTGTCTATTTTTTAATGTGTATTTTTTGTCATATTATTGCAATATTTCTGTATCGTTAGTTATTTCATTAACGTGTAGTAACTTGTGTATCTTTGGGATTTTGCTGTTTTCATCAGTTCGTCTGTATTGTAATGTTAGATATGTTGACATAATGGACATATTTGTTTTCTTGTGGGAGTTACTTTTCAGCTGTCTTGTTCAAAAAGGAAAAAAGGGAAAATACAAAGCCACATTGGGGAAGTGCACTTTCTGCAACATGCTACATCTACATCTTTGACTTGAGCCAACATGCTGTACCATGATAATGGTTTAGAGCACCTTCTGAAGAGTATATTGATGAAAATATATCACCAGATGGTGATACAATTAATATGTTGCTGAGATTGATGTAGCTGTCAGCAACTAGAGCAGAGTTTATTTAGGATTTTAACGTGTGTGTGTGTATGTGTGTGTGTCTGTGTGTGTGTGTGTGTGTGTGTGTGTGTGTGTGTGTGTGTGTGTGTGTGTGTGTGTGTGTGTTGTGTGTGTGTTGCATAGAGAAAGGGCACTGCTAAAAATGTAATTTAACAAACAGGCAGCGGCATCACCAAAGTGAAATCTTTTAGAGTGGTACAAATACAACATTATGCTGGTGGAAATAACATCAAGTGATATTCCCTCTGATGGCACGTGCTATGCTCGTTGTGCATCACAGTGTTGATATTGATGTCTGCTGATTTGAGGAAATGGACCAAATTAAAGCCACAACAAAAACTAAGTATCACCAGCAATCATAAGATTTTGTGCAATGTAGATATAAATGTGATTAACATTTAACAACAAGAAAATCTCATTAAAAGTTGTAAGAAATCACTTGTTAGCTGAGGTCATTTGTATAGTATATTCTTTGAATTTTACATCACACCATGCCTGACATGGTTCTCAAGAAGCTCAGTGACTAACACTGACATTTCCACTGATCACAAAAATATGAAAATTATAATATGAAAAACACCATTGGAATTCCACTGAAATAACAAACACACAGCACAATGACCATAACTGGATGCACAAGATCATTGTCTTATCTGTCCTAGAAGTCTACAGGAACATAACATAATCAATTGTGAGGTAATTTGGTTGAATGCAAACAAAACCGTTTCCACCTAAATACACATTAAATAGAGTATGAAATGGACCTTGTTTATTGTAATGGGTCTGCTTGGATGAGAAAGTAAACCCTCCTGTTTATATTGGTCTCTCAATGCACTGTTGAAAGTTTGGCATTGTGTAACCATGACCAACACGAAGCAGCTGCCAATTTTCTTTTATTCATCTCAAGATTAATTTGAGTAAAATCTTGAAATCACAATCATTTTAAACATTACTTGTCATTCAACTATTTTCTGGCAAAGTAAAAAGGTAATTCAGTTACAGCAGGACTCCGAATCACTTGCTAGACTCTTTTCAGCAAATCTGTAGTTCAATGGTGTTTGGATTAGTTACTAAACGTTATCTGATTTGGAAAGTCCTTATCAAATCATTTGGAGGACACAGTTTTTTTACTCCAGAGTTGAAGAACTAACCATACAGTGAAATAAATGGAATATATCCTTAACACTGCTTGTCAACATTCATCCTCAGACTGTGATATATTTGCTTTTTTTCAGGTGTACATTATTTGAATAACATCAACTAAATAAATATGTGACTGTAGTTGAATGAAACAACAACATCAAGAGAAATAACGCAAATAAACTACATATATTTTTAAAATGTCCTGCAAAAATACTAAAATAATCATGAAATCATGTTAACGCAAACTAATATATAAACCTCTGCATACCTGCATAAATACTAATACGCGTGCATGCGCACACGTGCGCGCACACAAACCATTGACCAAAATAAGCTCTTGACCTTGGAAATATTAAGATTAATAAAGACGAGGTGTGGAAAGGTCGGTTTATTAGTTAGCCCCACCCTATGTATTTACTGAGAACCTTCTTATATTTCCAGCTTTAACAGAAAAAAATGGAAGATGAAAAGGACTCATATGAAATGCCCTCTTGTGCTTTCTGAAGCCATTTTTCCTCCTTTGTTGTTTACCGATGTTTTTAAAGCAATTTAACACTTTCTAGAGGTTTGTTTATTGGATATACTTTCTGTTACCCTTATCTTTGTCCCCCGAAACACTATGGAATTTGTCACCGAACCTGTCACTGTTATTACTTATGTGTAATGCAGAAGGCAAAGGAATAGGAGACATTTGTAAAAAGTCATATGAAAATAATTTCAGTTAATACGGCATACTTAAACCCCTGCCATAACGTTTTGACTGGTATTTAAGTGTCGATTTTAAAGCAGCCTGGTGTTTATGCAGTAAAGAAGACGGGAGTGGATGAGGCAGAGGTTTGCAGCGAATCAGCAGCGCAGGCACTGCAAAGCGCAGGCTGGCTGTCAACTCCCCTCCGGCGAGCTGTCAGTTGACAGCCGCACACATGAAGCTCAGTGCCGCGCACGGATTTCATGACTCGATGATTTAACTAAGTGATGTGTGCTCCTCTAGTCGGCGTTTAAACAAGCCAACAGCATGGCAGGATACACCCCTATCATCTCCAGGGACTGAACGCAACCGCGTAGGACGAAGAGGACTGGGCTGCTGGTTGCTGTTGCGCGTGCCGCTAGGGCTAATACTCAGCTAGCTTGCAGGCTAATAGTAGTTAGCAGGTGAACGGTGCACGGTTGTGCTGCTGGATGTGTAGCGAAGGTCGGAGGGACTAATGTTAACGTTAGCTGCCAACTGTTAGTCGACCGCATTTTGTTCGTTTATTAGCTATCATATATTGCCATTTTAATATTTTGTATTAAAACCACGCTAAATGTATTGGCCCATTCTACGCCGTGGCTAACGCTTTCAATTTTTTATGCGTTTATAAATTTCACATCGGATAACGTTGGTGTTTGCTAGCTAGCATGCTGGCTATTTAGCTATGCTAACGCCAGCTCAGTGAGATTTCACATCTCGGTACGGAGTGCTCCAGACCAGTCAAGGGGAAGAAAGGTGGCTTATGATATGGGCTGGGGGAAGTTGCGGACTGTTAGGCGAAGGAGAACAGCAATATTAGGTTAAACATACAACGGATTTCTCTAATTAATGATAGTTAATGGCAATATAGGGCCACAGAGTAAGCTAGTCTGTGTGGGACGTTTATGAAGAGAATATTTCGGGCTGTTCCACTTGCGAGCCAGCTGAATGAATCGTATTCGTGCAATCTGAGTCGTGAGTTAGTGGCCACTGCGCCAGCTAAAAGGGAAGACCTTCGTTATCGCAGAGATAAAATCAACCCGTTTGCGTAAAGATGGCCTCGGCGAGCAGTATTGCCGCATCTATTGCGAGCAAAACGAAGACCAAGAAGAAACACTTCGTTGCTCAGAAAGTGAAGCTTTTCCGTGCCAGCGACCCCCTGCTCAGCGTCGTAATGTGGGGAGTAAACCATTCGGTGAGTCAGACCGTCTTATGGCATTTAATCATACAGTAATGGCCCTTAATCTGATGTGACACATTAAGCTTATATTATCGTGTTATCTCAGTCGACTGACAGATCACAGACAGCAACTGTCCCGGAGTCATCAATGTCTTTTCTGCCTGCAATTGGGTTGAAACTGATTATTTGATTGTGCTCGCTGTCTGAGGCAATAGCTACATCTGCACGATATTTGTAGTGCTCGTATTCACTCGGAGTATGTGTACAGTGTTTTTTAGTAACCAGCCCCTCCGTGGTTTCCTGTCGTGCACACGCATGATAAGCGGCGGGGGCTATATGTCATGAGAGAGCAGATCTTCCCATGCAAGACAGCTTATCTCTGCTCCCGTTCTCTTCCTTGGCTGAATATTTGCACTGGGTCAGCACCTCACATGTTGGACAGAGAGAAAACTTGGCTGGCAGAAGACATGCTAATCTTTTTTGGCACATGGTTCCAGTTATTACACAATTGACCTCAGTATTATAACAAAGTAGATACATTAATAATTGTTATCATAATTTCACAATTAATTTTGTAATGTCATACTTGTGGTCTCTGTGGTCTTTGTTTTTTCAAAGAGGTGACATTAAACTTTTCTGACTTTTTATGGTAGAAAATCTCTATGAAACCAGCAAACAACAGTTGAGCATATCCACTCAATTGTCCAATAGATATATGTAGTATAGTTATGATACTATGTAGTTTACTCTGTACCACATTTTTCTCCATTCATATGAAGCGTTGCAATGCAACCCTTTTTTCAAGTTTCTATGAGGCACTCCTTTTATTTTGAAGTATGTTTAGGAGACTTTATGAAGTGTAGTCAGTAAAACCTAAGCTCTCCATTCAGGACAAAAAGACTGAGAATTTATAACATTGCTTATTTATAGGATAGATGTGTGTTGTTTCCTTTGTCCCTGCTGTCCTCCAGTGGTTGTATGGCACCCATGAAGGCTGCTCACCTAAATACCTCAAACCTTTCAGTTTAACAGTGCAATTTTGATTTTTTTTTTCATATTTGTTATGATATTTATCATAATTTAAATGTTGCTTTCATGTAATCTACTCAGAATAACCTTTTATGTGTAGTTCTAAATCATTGTAAGCAGAGTTTATTTTTATCTAACTTGTCTTTAAGAAATGTCCTTGCCAGGTTTAATCAAGATATTGTGAGCTTTTTAACTTCACTTTTAACTTCAACCCTTGATTTTTATATTTTTCTCAAAACATTAAGTTAACTCAAGCTGAAGGACCTCATTTTAAAATGCACAAAAGAATGTTTTTTGTTTATGTTTTGTTTTCAGAAAGTCAGTTTCCAAGAACAATCAATTGCTACATTTCTTCTTTTTGCAACAATTATTTTACGAAATACAGTTCTGATTTGGTTTTGCTTGCATGTAGATTTTAACTGTGCACAGATACACTGAAGCACCACTGCTTTATACTTGTTGTACTTTCATGTTGAAAGTGTCAGTTCTAATGAAGCAAACACTGTCTTGGCACTCTCAAGGAGGGAAAGCTAATGTATGAGTTTCCTGTAGAATTCAGTTTTAATACCCATCAAAAAAAAATCATGTGACTAAAATGATCTTTTTCTTAAGCCCCCTGTGCTATAAAGTGTGTCATAACACTCATTATTTTGTTTCTTCATGCGTACAACTTAGCTTGTCCAATAGAGTATTTTTAAACCTATAGCAGTTTTTATGTTCAACTGTCTCAAAAGCATGTCCCTGACTTCATACAAACAAGAAGCGATGCGTTTGGATACTCAACATGTTCAAACTGTTCTCTATTTCATAATACAAGCCTCAGCTGCCGCCAGCCCATTTCCTTCTTCTGCCTTAGGCTACATCTATTACTGTTGTCTCATTGCTTAAAAGTTACTCATTTCATTGAAGACAGTCAAATTACATTCCATTTTAGTTTGCCAGATTTCATTTGTAGGTTAAGATAAGAGGACACATAGGGGGCAATTAAGAAAGTGACTATAAAGTTAAGCTTTTCGTGAAGGGGTCACACAAAATTCCACAAATAACAGGATTCTTCAAAGGAATGATGTGAAGGGGCCTGAGATGGCAGAAAGACTGCAAATGTGGCACGCAAACGCATGCAACAGCAAATACAGATTTTGCTATATGATGTCAATCCCTGTTTACCTTTTAAGGCGGAACTCTATTTTCGCTCCTGTCTTGAATTATATTATGGTGAATTATATTATTTATCGAGAAATCCACTGAAATTAGGAAGTTGGAATTTGCTGTAATGAAAATTAGAGCCATAGATAAAGATTTTTTGGAGAAATATTCTTTTGATTGTCCTGTGTATCAGTTGTCTAGGTGATGGGAAAACTTAATTAAGTCTGTAGTACAAAAAAAAAACATCATCATGGAACCCAGCTCGGAGTGCAAGAATGCACTGCAGTAAAATATATCAAGCTTCAAAAACGTGTCAATGTGCCCAATGGAACTGAAAAATGGATGGCCTCACTTCCCAAAATGAGAGTGCTTTGCTGTCAGGAAAAATATTTAGTAATTACAAGACTGGTGTCAACTGATCATCAAGAAAATATATTTAAAAATAAATTATAAATTATTTATTGTGTCTAAATTCACTGGATTAACACATTACATCCTCCATTTATTCAGTAGGAGTTAAATGTTATAATACTGCCAAAAACCTTAATACTGTCACGGAATCAGTTCTTTGAGAGAACTTTAACCTCTTGAATTCTAAGTGTGCTCAGACACTGATTCCAGGTTTTTGTGGTGTGGGTTTACTGTATGTGAATGTAACTTGACACGCCATTGTGAATGACAGCTTTTATTAATTTACAATCTTAAGATGGAAAAGTGAGCCTGGTGATTTGGAATGTTCTTTTATACTTAACAATTTTGACAAGGACAATGTAATAAGTGATGATCGTCACATGGGCATGCAATTCTAGTGTAGATCTCTTTGACCACTTTAACTGGAAACATAAAGTTGCACCACCTCTTTGGCCTACAGGTCTATATATCTTCCTTGTTCAATAAAACCAATGTGTTTAAATTGTATGAAAATCACCATCTATCATTTTTTCAATAACAGTGTGAAGTCAATGAGATATTGTTAATTTGTTATAAAGTATGAAATTAACTGTAGGTGCCGTGTATTCATGTGTCTGTGATTGAGGAAGTTAAAGACTTTTGCTAAATATTATGACAATTACATTTTATATCACATGCACGAATGTGATTTAAATATACTGTTTTTTAATATTGTAACCATGCAGAAATATGGTTTACCTGTCACAATTTTTATTTTATCTCAATTCTATTTTCTGTTTAGATTTAATGCATATCAACCATTTAACACCCTGATAACATATTAACGTACCATTGTTGGACTGAGCTCGGACATCATTGAAGGTCTTTTCTGCGGTCCTGGGCTTAGCTGTATTATTCTCCGTATGATATTGTTTCAGAAGCCGGATGATAAATGGCAGAGGATTCATAACGGACCAGGCAATGATGTAAGAGTGTTAGTGAAAGGTTAAGTCTACACTTACTACAATTGACTCCCAGGAGGCCTCAACTTTTGCCATACATTTCAGTGATAGAATTGGTACACTTGTTTAAGTGGTAGCCAAGTGTGAACTGTAAATTATAGTCCTACAAGAAATAACAAATGAATATTAATGAACAAAAGACAAGTATAAATTATTTACTGCTATCTTTTATTACATTTGGCATCTTGCCTTGGGTTTGGATCTAAATTCAGAGGGACAAAACACTTGCTGAAACATATGTTTTGATGCAAAGTTATTAATTTTTTTCCTGTGTTTACTTGGCTTTCAAAGACATCTTATTGGTAACATTTATGTTGATCCAGATATGTGTTTTTATAGATCTGTTCCCTTCATTCAACAATTCAATAATGGAAACAGTTATTTACGAAAATAGACCATACCATGATTACCATTATCAGTGTTTATTGCCAAAGCTGACCATCAGATTTTTGATCATCTAGCACCTTGTAAGTTAGAGTACAGTCGATGCCACCGGAGGCCCACTGTGTTTGCAGATACAGTCATTTGTAGTCCTTTACTGTCCTTTCAAACTTTGATAGCAGGTCATATAATAAATCACACAGATTTTACTTTTATATGGGACATGCTGTAAATACGTTATCCATCATATTTGCTGATCAGGCGGCATTATTTGAATCTGTTGCATGTCCTTGTTGAGATTTTTTTTTCTCAAACTGAAGTTGTTCAATTCCTTTATCTTTGCAGCTTTATAGTGTAAGTGGTTTTACCTCACTGCTAGCAGTGACATCGGATAAGGCAATTTTCTGCATATTAAATTTTGTTGTCACGCAACTGAGAAACTTAACTCCTGTTATTAACATCTATATGTTTAGGATTTTTGATTTATTTATCAATTTCTTTACTTTACAAAAGACAATCATGATACATCTAAAAATCAATTTATAAAGCCTGAGATAGAATATTTTCTATGAGAAATCCACATATTTTGTCTCAACATTGCTTCTAAAATGTGACTAAATAGTAATATGATAATTTATAGAATGGTTTTACAGTTACTTGCTACCAATTCTTCTATAAAGCACTCATAACCCATTGGCAATCATCTCTCTGTTATTGTTCAGAGAGATAATTCTGCACAATGCTGCTGACAGCGCACACTCTCCTCACCAGTTTCCTGTCCAGATGAGCAACAGTACACTCTTGCTTTACACTGGGCCGGAAAGCCAATTCTTACCATGGTGACAAACAGGAAGTGGTAGTGTGAAATTTGTCTGCAAGTCAGATAGTTGCAAGGAGATGATCAGATATGCTGGAGGCAAACAATTAGAATAAGAGTTTTACAGTACTCAAAGACAGAACTCATGTCACAAGTCTGAAGATCAAAATGGAGGTAATCTCACAAATGGAGACTTACATCAGCTATTTAATTTGGAGTTGACACTCCACAGGATATGATGGTGAGCATTGCAGTTTAGGTCTACATTTTAGCAGGTATTTTATATGAATGTAAAGAATTGTATTTGACATGAAGGAGAGGAATGAAAATTATATATACTTTATTTACATTTATATACATTTAATTTATGTATAATGTTATTTACCACTGTGCCTGTGTCAATGGAAATGGCATATAAGTGTACTTTGAGAATGTATTTTTAGTTTCAGGTGAAATTCTTTATACATATAAATCTTTCCCCAGCTAAATGTGCCTTTTTTGCTCTAACATTCATTACACTAATGTCTTCAGATGTGTATGAGCATTTGGTAGGATCAGCCTTTGTCTCTGCCCTGTATGAAGCACCGGTTTTTAATTAGATGACGTCTCTCCACTAAGCACCCAGGATGCATCTGTGCTATAACATCACTGTGACATCAGTCCCTGTCACACCAGGGTACTGAAACATACAGCAATCAGATATGGCATCTGTGGACTCAATCCTCTGCTTGACCTCCAAATGCTCTCCATTCTGCATTATTTCTTCTATTTCATTATTTTTTTTATAGATGCACATGGTCTTTTTCAGACATGTTTTTAACAAAGGGTTCTCTTGCTTTGTTTAAAATTGCTTGAATAATCAGGAAAGATTTGTAAAAGTAAGGTGATTTATACTGTACATTATATACAGTGAAACACATAAATCAGCACTAAGTAAAATGCTTTGACCTTTAAACTGTACTGTGCTGATGACAATTTCTGTAATGAGTTGGTTAAAGGCAAAGTTGTATTGCACATGGGAGTGCATTACCTGTCACTGCCCAAGCTTTAGCAGACTTAGCTGTAGCATTGAGTGTGGCTAGTAGACAAGAGTCCATCAGACATTCCACAAATAATATGTAATTTGTTCAGTCATTATCCAAAATGTCACTATCCCTCAGTTTTTGACTCTTTCTTCAAAGACAGCAGCAGAGCTTTCTAACAACTGGTCCATATAATTTTTAATCACTAATTCTTCTTCTCAAGATTTCTTATTAAACAATTGCTGCTAATTCTGAAGCTACTGTCTGTCCTACTCAGGCAGTAGTAACAGGCTCCGCCTACATCTCTATAGGTTCTGAGTTACTCCCCAGATAGGGTCTATTAAGTTTTCCAGAGACCCGTCTCATAGAACCTTGTCCCTGCTGCCTTGCTACATCTTTTATATAGAAGGAAAAATTCCACTGAGAGTCTTCAGGTTAAATACCCTGGTTACTTCTTTAGCAACTGCCACTCCCAAAAAGATTTAAGTCTTTACCAAAAAATGTAATAATAAACAACCAACTGCTGTAAGTGATGAGTTGGTGTTTGTTAATGCACTGCTGCAGACATAGATGCTGTCATATCAATTTGTCTCAAGAAATGGAAAAGTCTGCCCTGAAGTTTTGTTTGCTATACTTTCTCTGTTGATACACACATCAGTGAACTCAAATGGAAATTTCCGAAGAGTTTTAAGAAGCAGAGCTGAAAGCTGGTGTGGGTTGTCATTTCTTTAAGTCAAACATATAGGTGGACCTGGCAAATATGTTTTAGGCATCATCACAGACCCTCACAAGATGGGGACACTGTCTTTGGATATTCTCACTGCAGTTTTTATCATTATGGTCAACATTATGGAAGGTTAATACACAAACATATTCACTCAACATTGGTCTGAGCTGAATGGAGATTAGGCTATGTGAGTGTGTCACTGTGTAATAAACAATTATACTTACATGGTAATATCAAAGCCATTCATTGCCAATAACAGAGCTGAGTTCCATTTCTGGCTGTTGAGTACTAGCTTCTGATTTTGAACCTTGAGTTCTTGATGTAACAAAAGGCTTTAAATATCCAATGCTATAACCACGGGATGCATGGATTTTAATATTTTGTGCAATCCTGGGCATTCATGTCATAAACATGTCACAAAGAATGAAAAACACATTTCTAAATGACCACCTGAAGTATGCAAACTTCTTTTATGGCCAGCTAGCCATACTGAGGCTATTTGCTGAACCATCTGCTGTTACACTCTTGCTATACCTCCCAGCTATAGGTCATGTCAAATTGGTCAGAAATTGTGAATTTTGTCTAGGAAAGATACTGGATTGTGATATAATATCCCCCTGCCTGTTTTTACTGTCTTAGCTGAGCACAGTCTGTGAAGGTTTGAGTAATTTGTAGGGAACACAGAGTTAAGACAGTGCACAGGCATTGTAAGTGAGTCTGGTGCAATGACAGGATATTAATAGAGTTAAGAAACCTGCCAGCACACACCCCCCCTTCAGCTTGCAACAAATGTGCAAGCACACACATCTTATGTCTATCAAGCTGTGCCTGAGTCATGTAGCAAATGTCCAATCTAGGAATTACAGCAATGTGATGCATGGCTACCTCCAAATGGAAAATCCTGCAATGCTCCCTGTGTGTTATTTAAGCGCTGCTGTTTTTAAAGTGTACTAGGTTTACTGATGCTTTCTGTTGTTGTTTTGTTTTGTTTTTGTTTTTTTTGTATTGTGTTAGGCAGTTACCAGTTGTTAAATGCAGAATCCGCCAACCCATGAGACTCATAAGTGTGAATTACTGGCTAGATTGAAATATATATTCATGTAATATATAAATTCCAATTCCTAAATTGTCCTGACTTGTTACAAGCATCAAAGGGAAATAGTTTCTTTTGCAATGAAGCGATTAATGATTAGTCAAATCTGAAGATGGGAAAATTGTGGTGAATCACAGACTATAGGGTAATGTCAATTTCCAACACATCTAACACCAATTACATGGCATTTTTACTCATTCTACTTATTTTACTCTAACTACTCACAAACACCGTCTGCTTTGCAGCATAACTACTCAATCTTGTGATATATTTAGGTTGACCTCAGAGGTACTTTTAATTGTAAGCCAGTGTTGATAGCGGTAGGCAGTCCCTATATAGTGTGGCTTTTAACCAAGCTTGTAATGGTGTGGCAATTCAGTATTACACTTCAGTTAGTCAGGGGGTTGGGGCAACACACTTCTCTCAAAACTATTTACATTTAATTTCTTCAACAACATAGGTATTTGTTACCAATGTTTCAGATGAGTCAGTAAAGTGATATCATAATGATGAAATGTGCCACAACTCATGACACAGTGTCTTAAATATAACTTAAAGGATTTTTAGAGAATAACGATCTTGGAGGAAAAGCTCCTGTTTTCATATGGTAAAATGAAGCAATTTAATTAATAAATGAATACATTAATTAATGTTGGCTAAATTTGAAAGAAATGCATTACTATACACTGTTTTTGTTTATTTGTTTGCTTGTCTATTCTCTATCTTAAGTAAACATTTAGATATAACAAAATGTTCACATACAAAGTTTCCAAAATAATTTTTATGTATGATGAATTAAAACATTTTAGGTTGAAGGAAGAATTAACATTTTTTAAAATTGATATTTTTTCTAGCCAGACATTGGTCTCAAGAGTCCATGCAAGTGTTCCTGCTGATTCTCTAAACTTTAGACAATCTGACATTCTACAGTCTCTGAAGAGGGATAGTTGTCACCGGGAAAAGCAGGAAGACGTACTGTATTAATCTTTCAAAAAATAATCATTATTGCTGCAACTCATCAATTTAAACTACAGAATTACTCTCAAATTTCAGAAAACATCTAGCACTTTAACAGATCCTTCAAGTTGCTACATTTTGAGCTGTTATGAGTTACTGGCTCTGACACAATTGTTGGATTGTTAACATTTGTTAATATAGGTGACTTGAATCAGCATGCATTATGTTACTGCCTGTCATAAGTCATGGGAATCTAGATTTGTACTCTACTGCTTTATAATAGAGCATCACCCTCAAGTGAGGCTGTGAGAAAGCGATATCCAAAGTGGGTTTACCAGCTCCATAATCTGAGAACACAACTGACAACTATGAACACTTTAAGTCTTTCTCCACCTTTGTTTTGGTTCAAAGAAAAAAAAAATAGTGCTTACATACTAAATAGTAGAACCTTCCAGTTTAATGCTGAATACCTACAGGAAACTGAACTTTGCTTAGTTTTCTCATCCTGTATCATCTCACGTGGAGTCCTGTTGTTCCAAAATCTTTCACAATAAGTTATATGAGCAAAATTTTACGAGTTTTAGAGTTAAGTCACAGACCACAGAAGTTGGTAAGTCTACATTTATAAGATGCTATGAGATGAGTAGTATGTTCAGGAAAATAAGTAAAAAAAATTACATTCTGTCATAGCAGGACAACTTTATTCTGTTGTTCAGACGTTTCGATACAACTTAGTAACTGAGTTTTGATTTGTTTTTTCTTGGGACATATTTTCCACTGATTTTTAGTTCACTGTTTGATTTATTTTTTTAATATTTTTTCATTTGTGCTGAACAATTATCAGTAATCTCTGTCTTTTTAGCAGTATTCTTTTAACAGTCTCTAAGAATTCCACAACTTAGCCCACTTCTTTGTGTATCCATGAACATGTTTCACTTTTCTTCTGTTGTTCTGTCTTTGTTTTCTTTGGCAGATAAATGAATTGAGCCATGTTCAGATCCCCATCATGCTCATGCCAGATGACTTCAAGGCCTACTCCAAGATTAAAGTGGACAACCACCTATTTAATAAGTAAGGTCTTTTGAGCATATCTGTGTAATTTTTCAAAAAATATTTGGACACTTTAAGAAATTTGATATGTACATTTAAAAAAATCGTGAGAAAATACATCACATGGGTTTTTGTTTTCATTTGTACAGAGAAAACATGCCTAGTCATTTTAAATTCAAGGAGTACTGCCCCCTGGTGTTTCGAAATCTGAGAGAGCGATTCGGCATTGATGATCAGGACTTCTTGGTATGAAAAACTTCCATTATTTTTTAATTGCCCTATAAACCTATTAGCATTTGATGTCAGTTGCAAACAATTTCAATGTGACTATGTGTCAAAACCTCTTCGACATACCGCATCTTTATAAGAGTGTAGTATTCAATTGTGTCTCATATCCAGATTGTATCTAAATGTGATTTTTACTTGAAATGCATGTCTTGCACTGTATCTTGTATTAGATCAGATACAATTTCCAAATATAGATTCAACATTATCACCAAGTATCAATAAGGTTTTATATGTTTTTCTATCCTCTCCGTCTTACAAACCTAAGTCTTCTGTTTCAAGTTTCAATTAAACCACTATTGACTAAATCTGATCAGAACTAGTTAACTATTTTTGTATTTTGCCTTTCCTTCTTTTGTTCCGTTCTAATTCTCTTCTTCCTTTATATTCCACTCTTCCATAGAAAATCCCCAATCCCAGAACAGGCAGTAAGTTGGCAGCACTTGGAGGTCATTGTGTTCCAACTCAGTGCAGCTGTCTTTCTTACATGTTTATAGTAGGGCTCGGCCGACTGCAGTGAGTGGGCAGTTATGGTGTCAAGACACTGGCAAGTGCAGAGGACTACTGTGTCATCCTAAACATTAAACTACTCTCTTACATAAGGCACTGGTCACATTGCGATTAAAAGCCTCATAACTTTGCACATAGTTATTCCTTTTTATTTCTAAATGGCATTTTCTATAATTAATTTGTAATATTCCTCACTATAGCTATGCGTAATATTATATACGATCCTGGTATTGGTTGTTATTTTTAGTGAATTATACAGACAGTAATAAAATTGAAGCAAACAGGCCTCTATTGTATGCTTTTTACTAAACTTTTCAAAAAGTGTTTGAAATCCAATCTTAAGAACAAATTCTGTATAAAGCACACGTCTCAAAGATTAAATTCATACAGCAAATGATGCTAAGTCCAGGAGAGGAGACAGAGACAATTCTCAAGGCACAGGACACAAGGAATTCTTGATGAATGAGGCGTAAGAGCCAAGGGTGTCGGATCATGTTACTCTCGAGTTCCAAAGTCTGCACAGCAGCTGTTTATGTCTGTGCATAGATTTGGACCGGCAGCAGTCAACAGTGGCTGGATGTCAGGCAACAAAATTATGCATGCAGTGCAAGAGATGACTATTGTGTATGTAAATACTAAGCCAGAGACACTATTTCTGGTCATTCAATAACTATTGCAATGTCAGCTGTTTTTAATTCAATATTTAAATTATGGTATCGACAAATGGATGAATGAATGAGGATCTTTACAAAACTTTTGTTCTTTAGTATATTAATTATCTCTTTGATGGTGGGCCAAATAACATCAGTCCAAAAGCTAAGACAGCTTTTCTACCTCAGTGATTTCATCTGGATAGATATGATTATTTTATCAAATATCTGTCTTTTCTTTTTGTGTTCACAGAATTCACTTACTCGCAGTGCTCCCTTGAACAGTGAAGCCCAGGGACGAAGTGGGGCCCGTTTCCACACTTCATATGACAAGCGCTACGTCATCAAGACCATCAGCAGTGAGGATGTTGCAGAAATGCATAATATCCTGAAGAAGTATCATCAGGTGATATAATCTCAATTTACTTAAGACACAAGTGCTGATTTGTTTTTCAGGTTTTACCTGTGTTATACACAAAAGGAATATAAAATATGAAACTGCATAAATTAACCTACCTACATCATAATCTTAGCACTTGCAAAGTAAGTGTGAGCACAAACTTTATTTGTTGTCAGTTAGCATAGATCATGTTTACCACAGGCATATACAGAGGGCAGGGCTGCATTTGAGAGTAAATATGAAATGGTGTATTTGGCATAGACATGAATCACTTAATACTTGTTTCAACATTTATTTATTAAAGCAGACATGTAACATGAAGAGAAAAGTCAAATCTGTTTTCCCATTTACACAGGTAATAAGCATCTGTCATGACTATAAAGAAGTCCTTAATTACAATCTTGACTGTTTTTGCAGTTCATTGTGGAGTGCCATGGCAACACACTGCTGCCTCAATTTCTGGGGATGTACCGACTCACCGTGGACGGAGATGCAACTTACATGATCGTTACACGCAATGTTTTCTCTCATCGCCTTTCTGTCTACAAAAAATATGATCTCAAGGTAGGAGTTGTAAGAAAACAAGACTCCTAGTGATACAAGTAAGGCTTGGATTATGGAGTATTTTTATTTATTTCCTTTCTAGGGTTCCACTGTTGCAAGAGAGGCGAGCGACAAGGAAAAGGTACATTCATCTGTCCTGAGCCGCTTTCAACGTTCATACACACCAGCACACCTTTAATCTCAGGATTTAATATACTCAGGATTACTTGATATGCAGTCACCATTTAAAGCAAAAGTACAAGTTTATAAAACAGTTAAGTAACAGTTGTTCCAGTGCAAAATAATTTAAGGATCAGACATGTGATAAATATCTTAAAATATCAAAATGCACCCAAAAGGGAATGACTTGATACCTGCATTTTTCAAGAAAATTCCTATGATATTTTAGGCACTAGGCCCATTCTTGAAAGTATATTCTAAATTATACCTACACTATTCGCAACTGAAACGCTGGCTTCATATTCTAAAATTTGTCTTTGATTCTTCTGAGAAGTCTAACGGAAGCCATGGTTTGAGAGTGAGACAGATATTGTCTCCAATGATTTGAATAACCAATACTATTTCAAAAAGTCTGTCATCACCCAAAGGGTTAAAGTATAACACAGCTTTGGTGTCTGCTTTTGTATACCTTTGGGTGAGAATGACAGCGGAAAATATTCATATTTATCTTTAAGTAAGCACCTATTCCATCACCCCATTGCCCTCACACCCTGCACGCTATTTGTGTTTCTTTTATTTGCTTCATCCCTTTCTAACATTGCTTCTGCTTTCCTCTAGTTCCCCTGCTTGCTGTCTTTGTGTGTGAAAGATTGGAGTGTTGTGTGTGTGTGTGTGTGTGTGTGTGTGTGTGTGTGTGTGTGTGTGTGTGTGTGTGTGTGTGTGTGTGTGTGTTAGTGTGTGTGTGTGTGTGTGTGTGTGTGTGTGTGTGTGTGTTTTAGGGAGTGGGCTTGGTTTCAGGTTTGTTTGAGGGTTTGTTTGTTGTTGTTTTTTTTATCCTGGTTGCACATGGACAAATACAGTAATAGTGTGTGTGTGGGTATGTGTGTGGGTGTGCTCGCGCGCGTGTGCATATTTGCCATGTAAATGAACAAGGAATTTATGTAATGGATATTAAGGAAACTGCTGCTTTTTCTACCAATAAATTATCATCAATTTCTGCATCATTGCTATTTGACAGACAGGTGCCTTTAATTAATTCATTAAGTATTGTGTGTTTGAAAGATTTAATGGTTCACTGTGCTCCTTTTTAGTATGGGAATACAGTAAGAGGGAATCTTTTGTCTTTTCAATAATAGCACCTAGACACCATCTTTTTAAACGGTGACTTTAGAGTACCATATTTGATCTTCCTGCACAGCATCTTTGGAAGGCAATTAAATACTTGTCTTTTTTCCAATTGCATGTCCCAAAAACATTTTTTGCTGATTGACAATGGAAATGGCATCTGTATGGTTGTGCCTCAGATCTGGGCTTGTGTTTTACAGTCTCCTGCATATTCTGGTAAATCATAGGGCACAGAATAATTTAGATCTTGCAGATTTCAAAGATGCCCAAATCAAAATTTTACAAACGCTCAATATAAGAATAAAGGAAATAAAAATATTGTGATAAATAAGTGTCTGCAAAAAAACTCTGAGGATTTTACAAACTGGTGAGCTAAATTTTTGGCCTTTATTTTTTTCTACAGCCCAGCGTTATGAAACACTGTTACAAAAGGTTGAATTAATGGTTAAGGAAATTTCTCATATTATCATATGAAAGTTCTTACAGTGACCCTCTCTGACTCTTGACCCACAAGGTAGTAGTCTTTGGAAAAGATTTGGTTTGGTTGAGTGAGATGGAGCTACTTAGCATTCCTCTCAATGCCATTATGGATGCAGCTCAAAGGCCATAACAATAGACGTACTTTTGAAAGTGCATTCTGTTCCACTTTCTTTAAAAAATAATTAGAAATCACATGAAACCCAATTATCAGGCAAGATGCATGCTGATATGTAAACACATGGCACTGTCATATATACAGATGATAAATCTGCAATTATCCATGTAAAGTTATTGCGGTTCTGGATGAGTGTGTTGACTTCAAATGATTGCTTGTTAGATAAAGTAAGGATTGGCCCAGAGCCATCCGATTATGAACAGACTGTATTGACTCACCCTACTTCCCTATTGAAATTACTGTGTCAACTGAACAAATTACAACTTTAAGTTGAAACGGTACGGTGTGTGCTTAAATCACTTCACATGCACAAACAACAAGCATGGCAGGGATCTCTCCTGACTGCATGTTCATTTCCCTCTCATGCATGCATTTGCATGTTATATAATGTTTTCTCCATCTTTTTTGAAGTTAAATAATTTCTAACATTTTAATAAGTATGAGCACCAATCCCATTCTTTTGAACATCATGGAACATTTTCTGTTTTTCCTACATGACGTATTTTTCCCTTTTACACAAATTAAACTTTTGAGTTTCTGTAGCTGTTCTCCAAGAGTTTTAGTCATCACACAGCAGCAGCAAGTATATGCTACTGCTTAATCATTGTGTATATCTGTTAATATTTTAAACCAATTTAAAGTAACCAAAGCCAAATTTGGTCAGCTTGGCCTCTGGCCTGTCAAATTGTTCTTGTGATTTTATCATGTGGTAAACCAAAGGAAATAAAAAATGTCCGTTGCTGAGTTATACTACCAGTCTACAATACATTTTACTGTTGAGATGAATTACACTATTACACTGACCCATGACAGGACTGTTACAATCCACCATGCCCACACCATGTAATCAGACAAAGATAAGAAGAAGATATTCAGTCAGCTAAGTTGTATCACCAAGAGTTTCTCAGTTTTAACATATTAAACTGGTGTGGACTCTATAATGCTGGTCTGCATTAATATGTATATCTTTATATTGCATTCAGTTGAGTTGACTGAATTCAGAAGGATAAACTAAACAAAACAAATTGTTTTGAGACTGTAACGTGCAAGCAAATGAATAAAAGAAATGTCTTCAGACCATGCTTTATTTTTCTGTCGTTATCCTAACTGTCTAACCACAAACTTTGTACTGTCTACTAAGTGAACCACGAGTTCACAGTATATATAGAAACCTTTTGGCAGTATTTGTAAAGCAAACTGGAAAATCTAGAGATCGTGTTTGCATGTTATTGAAAGAACACTAGTCCCACTGATATCTGGAATAGCACCTGTGTGCTCCCATTGTCTGCTCACTAGTACTGCTACAGTTGTTTATGTTGTTAAATCTCCTCTTCATACCCACATTGGTTGATGTCTCCACTGGTGGAATGTGGCTATATAGTTTCAGAACGACTCTGTATGCATTGCCTTTCTCAGTTTTAGTACCAGATTAAGCCCTGGAAAAAATACAATGCCCATGGACAATTAATAGAGTAATAGTTCTCATTATAACATTTTAGATAGCTGTTAATAGTTGTCCTTGCTTTGCTGTGATCCAATTCCAAGGCTGCTTAGATTAGAACCACCATGCTATTTCCTTACTTCATCAGATGTTTCAGGGAGTTTTCCATATGAAATAATACCTTTGCATGCGGGGCAGTCATCCTTGAATAAAAAATATTTTTCTAAATGTTTTCATTTTATTCAGGAAAATATAAACAAGTTAGAAACCCATTGATAAATTGGAATAAAATCAATTGTATAAAATAAATCACTAACAATTTTCAGATACATCTCAATCCGATTGAGTTGTGCCATTTCTTGGCCCAGCCACAGTAACATTCTGATCCTTCCGACTTCTCAAAGGCATAACCAGGCCCCTACTGGTCTCAGAAGACAATTTTGCTGTTACATTTTAAACACTTTGCCTTTACTTCCAACTGCCTTCCTCCCTTCCTTTCTCCTTTCTTCTCTCCTTTCCTCAACCCCTACCATCCCTCCCTTACTTCCCCTTTTCTAGCAGCCGCCCCCACCAGAGGATGTGCCCCCGAGGCCCAAATCTGGTAACGTTCAGCAAAGGCTGCAAACACTGCGGATTGCTACGCGCTTTTACTGCGCTATGAAACACGTAAGAGATGTAAGAGAACTAGGGTCATATAGCAGGCATGATCTATTTAACCAATCTTCCTATATTGTTATTTTTGTATGGCCTGGCAATTTCGTTTTCACCAAGCTAACTCACTTTCATTTGAGGGCCATATTTGCACATTTTTCATTCATCTGCAGTCACCTTGCGTTCAACTTGTCAGGAGGTCCACCTTGAGGTTTGCCAAATAACTCATGTTTGCTTTCAACCTCCTCTTGATAGCACCAACATGTCTTGAATATTGAAATCCAAATTTTTGTAGAGAAAGATGACACCATAAATGATTTGCTTACCATAAATTGGAAAGAAAATGCTTTTGATGTAAAGAGAAATTAAGAATATAGTTATAACAATTTACAGAAAACTCAATGCAATTTACAAAATTTTATTCTCCTTGAAAGCCTCTTTGCCTCATAAAACTGGTACCAAACCACATTAATTGTTTATATAATATTCTACGCACAGCTTTAACAGAAATGCATACGTGATGTGAACTAGCCAACATTCACTACAAGGCAAACATGACATATACATCTATAACAGTCTGTGATGCACAAAATCTTAAAGTGCAGATGAACTTTGCTGACTGTCTCTGGCTCACACACTGCTGCAAATCGCCTTGTTTGTTAGTTTGAAAAAAAAAAAAAAGTCATTTCCTCTGAACATTAGGTGGAGGGAAACCTAAGAGATCAGACATTTCTCAAGGTTTCTATAAATCTCACAGTGAGGTAAATGGCAAGGTTGCTCTGGCAGATATTTCTCGTAACCATTGAAGAAAGCTATGTGTCGTGCAAGGTGTTGTACTTTGGACTGAATTTACTGGAGAGGAAAACAATCAGCTCCAAAAAATGTTGATAAGGGCTGATGCCAAAGTAAGGTTATTATTATTGTTTTTATTCCCTTTTATCAAAGTAAATAAACTTTCTGTACTTTTAAATTAATTGTTGACAAAATGCATAACAAAAATGCCTTATTCAGTCACATTCACACACCAGTGACAGTAGAACTATCATGCAAGACACTGGTCTTTTCCGCAACTCAGGTTAAGTCATGTGATCTTATTCTCAGCTACTGTTCTGTCTTTTCTAACATTTGCAATTTTAAATAATGTTCTAGTTATCTCTTTATATACATTCCACTATGTGGGCTTGATATATATCAAACAGGCTTGGTTTTCGAGATACATTGTTTTTGGGTTTTTTTGCGTCTTAGATGAAATTATTAAGCCCCCCTGTTGTAAAAACCACACTCTTAAAAAAAGTTGTTTGTCTAATTTATTCCATATCATCCAAAGACTCACTCAGCTTTATTACTTTGTCAGCTCTGACCTAGACCTTCATCATGATAACCACACTGGCCTACTTAGATTCAACTCTAATTGCAATAATATGCTAAAATAAATACATCTACATTGCATGATTGCCAGGGCTCCCCACAAGACAAATGAAGAATCCACATTTATACAACATACTTTTTTCAGTGGAATTTAGTTCATATCAAGTGTAGAAAGATTGACTACATCTTGGAAGTTTCTCACGAAAGTTGATCAATTCTAAATATCTACTCTCCAGTGACAACATATTGCCCATGATAATGTACTCCTCCATAATCGTGTTTTACTTTGGTCCTGCTCTTTTCCCTAATCACTTTGTTCCACAACCTTTGTATGGTATTGTAATTTTTTCAAGGTGTGTCATTTGCTGAGGTTGCAATGAAAGGGAAAGGATTGTCAGTACATATTTGACGGATAAAGGAGAAACCTTAAATGAAGAAAAAAATACGTATATATTTTTGACGGTGAGGAGAGTGCATCAACCCCCTTCTTATGCACTGTAAATGTCACACATTCTCAGCCTACAAAAATACAATTCTTTCATTTAGATGAATAAAAGCCTGAATTCATTCATGCTTTTCGATAGATATGATAAAGTATATTGTAATACTTTTTTGCCATTTTGCATACTGTAATCTAAAACTTCAGTTAGAAGACCTTGACTTATTATGATGATCGTGAGAAAAGATCATGAGCATGACTCAAAATATTGAGTCATGTTCAATAGTATAGGTATACAGTATGTTGTATTCAGCTATGTTGAAAGTATTTCTATATGTATACTTCAAAGGCTTTATATTGTCCAGTATCTGTGTGGCCCATTACTAACAAATGGCATGCCGCACATTTGACTGATTTTTCGCGACTGTAGTTTTGTGGCCAAAGTACTTACAGTAATGATAACCACTGAACTGAATCATACTAATGATGCTAGAACTCGAATTGATAGTACATTTTATTTTGTGTTTTTCCACAAATTGATTTCATGGAAGGGAGGTAGAAAATCTCCAGCTAGCATTAAGCAGCATTACTGTCATAGCCACTCTTACCATATATTACAGGATATTATTTTGCCTCATCTACCTTGTTGATAGTGCCTGCCATACTCTGCAGGTTTCGGCCCTTTTCTATGATTTTGCTTGCTGGTGGGATCGAAATGGGTCTCCTTCATGCGATATAAAATCATAAGAGAGTAATGTCTTGTCTTGACTTCCAGAGTTGGCAAAACTTGATTTCACTTGTTCTTTATAGTCTGCATTTATTGGTCTGAAAGCCAATCACTTGTACTCCTTTCTGTTATGTTGTATTCTGTTCTTTTCTGTTGGTATCTTTAAAAATAGTTCCAACATGCGACCACCATTTCAATATGCTGCCTTTATTTACAGATGGAGTGGACTTTCAACAAAGATAGTACACAAGATTGAAATGCTTCAGCTTAAACCTATGTTATTATGATAGTGTGTTGATAGATAACACCCACATAATATTTTTTATTATATCTAACAATTCTGATTTGTCATATTACGTGCTTGGCTCTTGGTGTCTAGTATGTAGATATGACTTTTGTTATGGATCTGTTTTGCTGGCTGGAACTAAAAGTATCCAGTTTCAGAAACAAGTACAAACTAAATGCGAGGGACAGAAAAGAAATTAAAATCATTTCTACATTAAAATTTAATTCCACATGCTTCATTCTTACTTCCTCCTATAAATCTTGGATTGTTCTTTTTTCATTTTTGTTTTGTTTATATTTTTTATAAACCTTTGCACAGAGCACATTTCTTTACACATAGTGCAGAGAGGGGATTCAGTGACTTGGTGACTAAGAAAGCCCAAGATGTATTGAACTGGTTATACTGAAAGTGACACTTAAGCTGGGTATAAATTAATGTGTAAAAAATATGGATGAATGTAAGAGTTGAGATGTTGGTTTAGGTATCAAACCTCCAAATGTGCATTATCTGGTTTCAGCTTTAACTTGTGGCCACATTTATATCACATATGTAGTCTGAAGACTCAGTTGTACATCCCATGGTCATTGCTAATTGGAGGTCTATGTCTGTATATATGTGCTGAAATGTATTTTTGTGACATGTATATGTGTTCATCTCTGTCAATATGTATATTGTATGTGTATGTATGTGTGATATGTAGTCCTGCCAGTGTTACATACTGCTATTATTATGTGTTGCTGCTCTTGTCCTGCTGCTATAGAAACACAATAGTAGCATAACTGCTGCTGTCTCCTTATTACTTCATTATTACCTCTTTTTCTCGGTGTCTCCGACTTAAGTCCCATTTTCCTCATATAACATCTTGTCCCCCTTCTTACTGCGGGCAGTTTTGCACCAACATATCACCGAACATTCTTTCCAAGTATTTAGATACTCAACTGCTTCATTTCACTTGTGAACAGAATGTTGACAATGGGTCATTCAGACAAACTAACTATAAAGAGTACTTAAAATCAGCTGGGGTTTATACAATATACATAAATAATCTGCCTATAAAAGCATCTAGCCTTTATTGGTTCGACTCTTATCAGGCAAGAATATACTATGTTATCGCACTGATAGGAATTCACGCTTCTCAGGGCCAGCCCACTGCCAACAAAGATTTCTTGGTTTCTTTGAGTTGTTCTTTCTTATTACATTGAGGTGTATTCACCATATGCCTTTGGAAAAAAAAAACACCTGAAGTTAATGTAACACTAATGTTTATACAGTAGAAATGGTGCAGTGGATGTCCGTTCAGGCAGAAATAACGCTTTAGGGAGATTTATGCCCTCTTTTGAGCATGCTGCATGCACTGTGTTATTGTCCAGTGATATACTTTTAAAAAGAGGTCAGCCATGGTTTGGACTGACTGCCTGTAAACTGCAACCAAATGCTTTCATAGTGTTTGCCATCTGATGCTTTCAGAAACAGGCATATCTAACAAACCACAGGTTCAAACCCTCGTTTATGTCTCATGGGTGTTTCAACATGCAAGTTTATCTCATTATTAGACAACTGATAGGTTTTTGACATAGCATGAAAGTTTAGGAAGTTTAGAATCAGTCTCTTTACTGCATTTTGAAATACACCTTACTTAGGATAGTTGCAAGGTGACCTTTGCAATGATAATTCCAGTGTGTAAGACTGTGAATGTTGTTCTATATAATCTGGGGTAAAAGGATGAAGAACGCTGATGCTTGTTGCCTTTTGTGGCTTTATAAAATTGTAATTTTGTAATCTTTTTTGACTGGGATGTCAAATCTTAAATGTTAAAAGAAAACCTAAACAGTGTTTGAAAATATTTACAGATTGCAGATTCTGAGGGAGAGAATGTTGTACCTTTTTTGACATTGATTAAGTCAGGCTTCATGGACTTTAAAAGTAAGACTTAATTAAAGCACCAGGATTCTGTCATATTTTACCCAAGTCTACTGCTCGTAGTTTGTCTGCAAGATTTAAAATGTTATTTGATTTGACTGTTCTCTTCCTCATCACTAATATTCGATAATAATGGGCAGGCCAAGGAGCTGCCTACTTACAAGGACAATGACTTCATCAATGATGGGCAAAAAATCTACATTGACGAGGAGAACAAGAAAATGTTCTTGGAAAAGCTACGGAAAGATGTGGAGGTATGTTTATGATACATAACAATATGATATCTATGTTTTCTAATCAGTTTGTACTAGGCCATTTCATCCCATGAAGTACTTTGTAACTCAGGCTGCCATATGCTTCTGTAAGAACAATGGCCTAAAGATGGTTTTCCCCCCATTGGTTTATATTTTGAAAAAAGGAGCTGTAAATCACTGAATACACTTTTGATCATCGCAATGCCTCAAAAGAAATTATAGAGGTCAAATAGTTGCATCTCCTTGCAAAAAGTTGAATGGATTAGCCAGCAGCTTCATGCACCAAAGAGCAGCTTTTACCTTAATGAACTGGGCCCCTTCTGACACTGCATCCTGTTCTTTTTAGCCATTATTGCCAATGGTAACTAACAGTAGCATAAGGAAGCGATGATGCAGTCCAGCTACAGCATGGAAGAGAGTCATTTTGGCAGCTTCTTTCTTAGATGTTGTTTTTCCCTCACTATCCAAATCTCCTCTTCCTATGTGATCTGAACAAAAGCTTTAAAGAGCTTTCCCTTCCAACCTGCCCCCTCTTAGACAACAACAGATATGTGTACATCCAAAGTCACTGCTGATGATATTTATCCTCAGTCTACTTTTTCATTATTTCCTTTTTCTGTGATGCCAATTTTTTAAAGTTGCCTATTACTCAGTTCCCCCTGCCTCCCAAATGTATCTCACTTAAATTAAGTGCATGCTCACATATTTTCTCCTCAGTTCCTGGCTCAGCTCAAGCTCATGGATTACAGCCTACTGGTGGGGATCCATGATGTGGAGCGTGCGGAGCAGGAAGAGGTAGAGAGTGAGGACAATGAGGCCGAGGAGGAAGGGGAGAGTGACGGAGGGGGAATTGGGACGCCCCCTGACAGTCCCAGCAATACCCTAGACAGCACCAAGCCCCTCTCTCCAGGGGAGTTCGATCCCACAATTGATGTCTATGCCATCAAAAGCAATGATAGTAAGTATTCATGGGTCTTTCAGATATGATATAAAGTTTCGTAAAATCCAATATATTGTCAGAAATGTATGATATAGCTGAATTTTATATATCTATATATATATAGATATATAAAAACAGATAGCGCCCCCTTCTGGGCATTGGATATAGTTGCTAAGATCTTTAAGCCTTGATTTTGATTGACAGGTGCTCCTAGGAAGGAGGTTTATTTCATGGCTGTCATAGACATCCTGCAGCATTATGATGCTAAGAAAAAAGCTGCCCACGCCGCCAAGACGGTCAAACATGGGGTATGAATGACATAATATTGCTGGAGAGTTTGATCGTGAGTGAAATAGAAATGTCTCATCACATGGATTTGTCCTCTGTGCAGGCTGGAGCAGAGATCTCTACAGTGAACCCAGAGCAGTACTCCAAGAGATTTTATGATTTCATCACCACTATCCTGTCATAGCCCCCACGTGCAACAGGAGACACTGAGGCACATGGGAAAGAGAGGACAAGGAGGGAGTAGGGCAGAGAGGAAAAGTGATGGTGAAGGGAAAAAAAAGACAACATCAAGAGGCTGAATAAAGAAGGTGGCTTTTCATCAGACTCCTTCGTCCATTCTCCTCACCCTTCGCTCCTTTTCTTTCTCTAGTGGAGTACCACGCTCTGCAGCTAAAAACAAAACAAACATCATTCGTTTACATTTAACCTCTCCTCTTTTTTCATATGTTTCTTGACTGATCAGTTTGAGAGCAAGTGTCCAAGTCATTATGTTTTTTTTGTTTTTTTATTGTGTACCTTTTTTTTGTCTGTACGGTTGTTCTTTTTTGTGAAAGTACTGCTTTTTTTATTGCCTCTTAACATGTCATACAGCACCCTACATTTTAATTTTTAGTTTGCTTATGACTGCCCCTAAGATATTTAGGAGGACTTTGGGAGGACGCTATATTGTGAGGTCAAATGTAGTGCACAGGTCAGATGACGGCACCAGGTGAGCTCCCTTGGTGTGACTTTTTTATTGAGCCTCACCTAATGCAATCGCTTCAATTCAGGGAGTAGGAAGCAGTCTTCCAATAGGCCAACAGAAAGATCCCACGCAATTGCTATACAAGCAGTTAGCCAAATAGTTTCCTATTTTGGGTTCTCCTCCATGGATCATTCTGAATCTCCTCTGCTTCCTGGTTACTTCATGTATTGCAAGGGTGTCAAACTCATTTTAGCTCAGGGGCCACATGGAGGAAAATCTATTCTCAAGTGGGCTGGACAGGTAAAACCATGGCATAATAACAACAGTTTCTTTCATCGAAAATTGGAGCTCATTTTAATGCTTTGCAAAATAATCTTGTGGGCAGGATTAAACCTGTTCGCCTGATCCGCCCCGCAGGCCATAAGTATGACACCCTTGCTGTATTGAGTGGATTGAGCTCCTGGATTGTCCTCTATCCACATATATCCTGTCAGCTGAGATTAGTTAATTTGTCGCAGCAAATTGTCACGCTTGTCTCAAGTAGTTGTCGCTGTCAGTGTTTTGTCCCATTAATTAAGGCTAATTAAGGGAACAATAAGTACCTGAAAATGAGGAGAGATGCACGCTTGTTTCCTTTCCCCTCACAATTTCACTTGCTTGCATTGATTCTCTCTTAGTCGGGCATTTGTATGCACTCTCTCTGTTTCAAGGAGCATTCTGGGTGTCATTTGCAGCTGTTATCAGAAGTAAGCCACAGTCTGGATGCCAAGAGTGAAGAATTAGAAGCCCCTTACTTTCTGTTGCCATCAGCACCTTATTAAAAAAAAAGTTGCACTTTTATTTGTCATGAGGGCGAGGAGGTCTTGTTCTGTTACACATGCTGCAACAAAGAGGAAACTTAGATTTGAATCTTAGATGCTTAATGTCAAAACTGAGTGTGTATCCCTGTTCCTCACCTCTGAGAACTGCTTGCAGATCTGGAAGGATTGGATTTGATGAAATAACTGCAAAATTTTACTTTGAAAGATAGCCAATCCTTTTATTTCAAACAAACATTTCCAATGCTTTCAGATCTGCGCAGTGATGTCTTCACAACCTTGCTTGTGACACGAGAAGACGGTTTCTACCTTCAGCGTCACACAGCCACAGGCATTAGAGAGCTTTGTGTGTCAGGGTTTAGACATTGTAGAGGAGGAAGTGAAGGCAGGAGTGAGGTTCGAAAAAGAAGCTGCGGGCACAAGGTCATGTGTTGTCAGTAATTAAGTAACACAAACACCTGTTCCCTAACCTCAGCGTTGTTTGTGTTTTTAACATTTTTGAAAGGTGGTCTATCTGTGTTTGAATCCGGCTGTTTTCCGAATTAATGTGGTAGTACTTTTCTGTTTCTGTCGGACAGTTTTTGTATATTTTGCACAAGAGGAAAGGAACCAAATGTTACGACCCCCCCAACCACCACCACTTGCCCCGATTAGTTGACGGTCTTAACAAGGGAAATGCAATATATGTGTATGTAAGTGAGAAAAAAAAACATTGTGCGTGTGATGTTGTGTATAACTTCTGGATAACCAACTAAAATAAGTAAAATCTTCCTCTTTGACCTACTTTAACCCGTACAAAAAGCTTCCATCACAATATGTTTGTGTAGATATCATAGATTATATTCACATTTATATTTTTACATTGGATTTTAGTCATGAAATATAGTTGTATTTAAAGGGTAAAAACTAAAACAGGAGCCACCCTTGGGGATGAACGATGGTGCTGTGGTTAATGAAGAAAAATACTGCGTGAATTTATACATTGCTGATGTACTTAAAACTAAAAAAAAAATGCATGTCATAAGTCTAAGTTTATTTTTCCCTCTGTAGTCTGTGTTTTTTGCAGTCCAGCTTCTTGTTGTGTTTTTACCGTTGAACGAGATTTGTGAGCTGTTCCCCTTGATAGTTTCCTTCCATGCTTAAAATTGCTGTTCTCATCGTATACACTGTGCAAGATGTGTGCCTTTATATTCCAAAATTATTTAATTTTATATTTTGTAATCTTTTTTTAAGCAAAGGTAAAAGGTTATTTTAATAATAGGGTGTTTACTTGGACATTCATTATTCCCAAATTTATTTTCCAGCCCTTGCTCTTCCACGTCTCCTGTATATGGAGTTGTTCAACATTGTTCAGTCAGTAAGTGTAAACCACTCAGATGATTGTGTTACAAAAAATATCCGTTCGGTCAGTGCATCAATTTCAATTCTGTAAATTTAAACCTTTTCAGTGTGCTGCCGTCGCTGAACTCCTCCTGATCTGTGCAATCTCAAGCCCTTACGTCTTCACGCTGGTCCTGCCTTTTTAATGAATGTGTGCGTGTCAGTGAGTGAATTTGCATAGTGGAGTGTGCGTGTCATGGTTAATTTGTGCTCGTCCCCGCTCATCAGCGGCTCCCCCTTCCTCAGGGGACTGCCAGGGACATTTTACTTAGATGTGTAAATCCTTGTTCATTTCTCATCCAGTTCTTCTTGTTTCCATGTAACTTGCATCCCATTTCAAAGCTTCTCCTCTCAGCCTGTGTGAGTCAGTGAGGTCATCAGCTTGTAGTTGAGCGGTTTGTTGATATTTCTGGGCTCTTTTTGTTCCTGTCGTCACATATAGCTTCAACTGTACATAGGCCATGATGTAAAGAAAACTGAGAATAAGGGAACGCTATCAACTTTTATTCCGCTCTGTGGCCCTGGAGGCTTCCTTGTTTTCCAGACTGAGAAAGAGTAGAAAACAACGCAGTGCATGCAGGGAAAAGTGTATTGTTGTTTGTTTTGTTTTGTTTTGTTTTGTTTTTTTAAGTTTGATTTCAGGAATAGTATTAACTTTGAATCTCATTGCCAGACTCTATCTGAAAACACAGTGAAAACACACACACACACACACACACACACACACACACATACACACCCACACACACTCTGCTTTTACTCTGAAATGCTGTTTTGACTTCTCTCATAAATGGGCTCCTTCACTCATGACCTGTAAAAGCAGTCAACCTGCTGCCTCTGTTCGCTTGCCAAGAGTCGAACCTCCCCCACACGAGCTTGAAGAACATTGTGTAATGTATAATGTGTCTGTTTGTTTCAACGCAAATGTTTTGTTTTATTGTTCTCATGTACTGGGAGACATAACGGGGTGTGTATCGCTAACATATGAACTTGTCCGAAGTTACGGGAAACAGCCCTGCATTTTTGCGGTTTTTCAAATGTTAAGGGAAAAATTTGCAGATGAGTAGAGCGGGTGAAATCTGCAAGGACAGGAAACTGTCCTTTTTGTTTGGCTCAAAATCCTTTTTGATGCAAAAACATTCTGACAAGTGCTCAAATATAACTGAATGTGTTGATTGTGCATGCAGAAATTCAAACTCTGGGCCGGGATGTCCCCTGCAGGTTGTGCCCTGAGTACTTCTCGTGGTGGTTCAAGCCTTGTTGTGTGTGAATGTGTTTATTGCTGTCTGACAATGGTTGGTGAGATTTCCCCCCTTCAGTGGCAGCGAGGCCAAAAAAGCTGTTGTATGTTCATTGTTCCTCACATTTATTGATGATAATAATAATGCAGTTCATTCCATAAGCATTCACTCAAACCAATTAAAGCACTTGTTCTGCTTAACTCAACTACGTCTTTGTTTTTAAATCTCATACCCTTTTTCTCCATGTTTGAGTTGATTTAGTGAATGTACGCAGAGTGCCAACAATACGTTGCGATAATGAGGAAAAACTGGAAAGGACGGTGTTTTCCTTCTAATTTTAGTGAACTGTTGGATGTGTACAATAGAATAGGAACACTTGAAATAAGTTGAAGATATGACCATGTGAAGTACAACCGCAGTCGTCGCAGTAGAACTGTGTACTTTAAATATACTTTTGAGATTTGCTTTTTTTTCCTCAGTTACGTCAATAACTGAAGGCTCCGAACCGAATACGACTTCCATACAACCGACCTCTCGTTTAGGAATAAACCCACTATATTACACAATATAATGATTTTATTTGTTCCTCTCAAAGCAAAATAAATGTTTACATATCATGGAATAGTCCTATGGGAAAACGGGACGCGATAGACACCAAAGTCGGTATTTAGAAATATATTTTTTTATTTCCGCCGGTCGGAATATTATATTTTCAGATTAGAATTAAATCACATTTTTAAGAGTATATTATCGGTATTTTGCAACCGACGGAAGATTCGATAAATGCTTCCGTTGTTTTATCACAGCATTCGATCTAATATAATATCCTGTTCTATCCGCAGGATTCTTGTTTGTTGATTGATTATTGCATTCGTTTTGTTTGTTTTTAATGAAATAATCCTATCGATGGGTCTTTCTAGCATTTAGCCGCCTTTGCTTTCTCTGAGGAAAGCCAAAAAAATCCGATTGCAGCTTTTCAAGCGGCGTCGATTAATCACCGAGAGCTCCGGGGCGGCCGGTGCTCCAAAACCGTCCGAGCGGGACGCGGCGGCTGCGGCGGCCGCCTTGCGGAGCTCCTCCGGCGGGTCGCACGGAGGCTCGCCCGCGCGGTCCCGATGACGTGGAGGACGAACAGACGTGCAGACAAAGAGCGTCTCGCCATGTGCGCCGCAGCTGTCGCGAACGCGCGCACACGGACGATCGCGCGCATGGGCGTGCACGTTGAGCCGCTCAACGGAGGCGCGGTGAGCCGCGGCGGCCGCCAGGAGGCGCTGCGGCCGCGGCGGAGGTTTTGTGTCCTCTGCCGCGTTACATCTTTGCGCTTCTCTGTTACACGTGTTATAAATAGAGAGGCCACCGGTGCAAATAGCGCCCGAAAGGCGGGGTAGGGGGGGGTTAAAAAAAACCTGCAAAACACTCTGCAAATACACAGCCCGGTGAAAACTCGGTAACACAAGAACTTCTAATATTATTTAAAAAAAGACAGAAAATGCATCCCGTCTGACCACATGGAGAGGTGAGGTACAAAGAGTAACTTGGCTATAACCCCGGGTTATGATGTAAACATCTAAAAAATAGCAACCCTTTTTCCTTTATTATGATAGTTGAGGTCTTTTAATACAGCACATAGTATCTTATATTACACATAATTGCCATTGGGAGAGAAAAAAAAGACATTTCAATGAAAAAGCTGCCGGAATGTTATGTACATCTTTTGTCTCTGCAGGATGTGACCGGACTCAGGCTGGCTGGTAGTTTTCTAACCTCTCCAGCAATACTTCTGAGTATCCAGGGGAGTAATACCTGAAAAGAAGAAAAGGTTCCAGTTGAAAGACGAGTTCAGCTGGTGTTTACATTTAATAGGAAAAAAGGAAAAAGAGAGACACCTGCCAGGACATTATTTACTTTAAGGTTATTTGATTTATGTGTTCTTTTTTGAGAAGTTACTATCTCATGACTGCGTGGTTACACAAGAGGCAGAGAAGTCTTTGAGCGTAGGTGAGAAACCTGACTATCTCCTCAGGGAAGCAGCTGTTGATGGTGTTGATATACTCCTGCAGAGGGGATCCGGGTTCTGCCTTGATCTCCTGCACTTTCTTCAACCCCCCGCTGGTAACGAACAAGCGGCGAGCTTTACTGTCGTGAGGCAGCACCTTGAAGGGAAAAGACAGTTTAAAAAAAAGAAGAAGAATCCGAGAAACAACCCTGAGACTTTAAAAGGTCAGCGTGGCGTTATGGTCACCTTGCTGAACTGGCAGGCCACATATTTGAGAATATTGCAAGGCGCGTCGTACAAGAGGGGCTCCAAAGCCGGGAGGTGGGTGCACTTCTGCAGAACCATCTTCAGGGCTTTCTTACTCTGAAAAACCAAAGTGCAACAGGAGATGAGTGAAGCGCACAGAACAAACTAGGCCCATGCCCTCTGGAGCCCTGATGTCGCGTGCAGCGTGTTTGACTGCGGTTTGTTGTACTTTGTCCTGCAGATCCTCCGAGCTGCAGGCGTCCACATAGAGATTAAGCAGCTTTGGCAGCAAGTTGGCGGAGGCCACGGCCTTGGCGTGCTCCGGGCTGTGGTGTCCGATCTGACCGATGGACCAGGCGGTGGCGGCCTTGATGTGATGCTCCGTCTCTTCCGATAGGCACAGGGCCAGCTGAGGCACCCCCTGTGGGGAGCACACACGGCACCACAACCACTGATTTTATTACTTTTATTGCACTTATTCGAATAAAATATCACCAACCGCTTTATAAAATCACTAGCGTATTTGAAGTGGATCCCCTCCATTTTTTACATGTGATTGAAACATCTTCAGGTGACACTGCAACATAGCCATGTGGCTTTGCAACATTTTCATGGGGAAAAACAGGTGACTGCTGCATGGAGATACATAGTTTTATTACGGTTTGTTAAAATTCTTTAGTGGTGTGTTGTCACGCGTTATAGAATGCATCTGTACACTGCACTAAAATACAGTACACATGATAATATTTAGTGTGAAAGAAAACTATAGATATTTCTATGTGTTTCATACTTCGCTGTAATGAGTTCAACGCTTCAGTCAATGTGATCCAAATCTGAAAGAATGCGTGTGGTTTCCCTGCAGGTTAGGAGAATATCAGCCATGAACACACCTTAGAAAGAATGACAGCAGTGGCGAGACTCTCATTGTGGGCTGCCACATATCCCAGGATCATGATGGCTGGCAGACGCAGGTTTCCACGGCAATCCGCCAGGTAGTCTATCACTGCTGCCAAACCGCCGCAGCTCACAACTGCCTGGGAAAGCTGGAAAACACACAAGAGGCATGTGAGTGTGTGTGTCTCTGTCTCTTCCCTCACCCGGGAATATATCAAATACCTCTGGGGTGTGTTTGACCACCTCCCTCATCAGGGTGGTGACGTTTTTCCTGACGTACTCATCGGGGTCTCGGAGGCAAACCACTGCCGCGGGAAAGACCTCCGCCTCAATCACCATCTCAGCCAGGTTCTCGGAGTGCTTACTGATGTGGCTGAGGGCGGAGAAAACCTGCCGCTGCACGGGGAGGAACAACCTCTATGACCTTTGCATCGTTTCACCTTGCTTGAACTTGGTACATTTAATGCATTTGTTTGACTTCTTCCACTTCTTTTCCAATTTTCAACCAATTACTATGATAAAGTTATTATTTTTTTAATTTGCTTAAGTTTGGGGAAATTCATCAAGAATGCAAGTTAAAGTTTTTTTAAGGATGACATTTAATCATTGAATAGTTTCAGCCTTGGAAAAGTCACCGCACAGGAAACATTTTTGAAATTCTTTCTTTCTGCACCAATTATATTTTTAATCATTTGCATCTTCTTTCTTATTAATAGAAATGTTTTTGTTGCATTTATTGCATTACATTATATTTGCATTACATTATATTTTTTTCCTTTTTTCCAGGGATGGGTTTAAGTCGCATGATTGGGGGAAAAAAAAGAAAAATAATTCACGACATCCGAAAAACATCAGAAACATATCAGAAAAAAGGAAAAAAATATAATGTAACTAAAATGAATATATTTAATGATTATTGCTAAAATATTTGAATAAATGCAACAAAAAAAATCTACTCATGAGAAAGAAGATGCAAATGATTAAAAATGTAATTGGTGCATAAATTGTGTTTCTGATGTTTTCAGATATCATGTGAATTATTTTCTTTTTTTTCCCCAATCAGGTGACTTAAACCCATCCTTGCTTTGAGCCCGCGTTCATCGGGCATCTTCCCAAAGGAGCCTCACCTTCAGTTTGGCATCAGGGTTGAGGATCATCTGTGCAAGATGAGCGACAGCGCCTGTGTCCACCACAGTCTGGGCCAGTGCTGGTGTGTGTTTACAGATGTCACTGAGGGTGGAGGCCGCGATGCGTTTGAGAGCCATCTCTGGCTCCATAAGACACAGCACCAGCATGGGGATGGCGCCCGCATCAGCCACCGACTGTGCCAGCGCTGCGAGGTGAGACAGGTGGAAGTGGACATTATCAACTCCCAAATGCAAAGTGTGTATGTGTGCACGAGTGTTTCTAAGATCCTGCTTTGCGTTAAGTTAAAGAAAAGCGAAGAGAGGGATGTGAATCCTGGATATCATAATGTGTCCTTACATGAGTTATGGCGTGCGATGAAGCCCAGAGCCCAGGCAGAGGCCTCCTTCACCCCGGGGTCAAACTCCTCCAAGCAGAGAACCAGCGCGTCCACCGCCCCGCTGGCTACCACTGCCTGGGAAAGCTCCGGCGAATGTTTGGCGACAGAACGCAGCACAAAGGCCGCCGCTTTCTTGTGGAACCTCTGCGGGTAAACACACAAATACAAAGTTCAAAAATCCCAGAAACATAAACACACCGAACGCTTTCTCTATGATTCATGAATTCATGACACAAATATATCTCATTTGACAAGTTGAATTGCTTGAAAAAGACCAGTCCGGTTGACGTTTGGACCAGAACTGGAAATAATGCTTCCGCAACAATAAGGAATATAAGTTTTCCTCTTTTTTTTTTCATGACAAAAAAATGTTATAGCTTAAAAAACATTACATCTTATTATGACGATAGCCCAGCTTTGGATCTCTTTTTTTATCGAAACCCAGGAAGATGAATATATGAGGAATCAAGCTTTAAAAGCTTTAATTTCCCCCACAGCTTTAATGTCCTCCAAAGAATCTTAGCCGCTCTCATAAAACCAGCTGGAAATCAATAAGCACCCATCTTTCTTGCCATCAAAGTCCAGACAAATGTTGAAAAAGAACATCCATTACATCATTTCATTGATTATATCAAAGAAAATAAGCCAAAGCCATATTTTTTAGATTTATTGCTTTGCCCTGGTAATTATCAAATGAAATGCAGTTGAGATATTGTCACTTTAACAAATGAATGCATGAATGAATGAAAGTAATTTTGCTTGGTTGGTTCTAATAAAGTCAGCAATTATAAATCATTGCCTTCTTCAAAAAATAAAAAATGAATCGCCAAAGCAAGTTTTTCAGAAAACACAAAAAACAAGTGATGATTTTTGCTCAAAAAAAAGGCAAAAAATGTAATTTTTTTGGCAATTATTTTAAGAAGGTGACTGCATGTGATCAGGAAGGAGATGGTAAACTCCAGAGTATTTACAATTATAATCCCACAGAATAGTTGTCCGGAATCTTGTATTTTCCTCATGATCTTTTTAACTTCACTGTTAAAATAGAAAACCCTTCTGTGTTTCATTGACTTAGTCTCTCTCTCTCAAAGAGAGACACACACATACACACACATTGTAAAAACAATTCCCACAACATCAAACCAATAAACACGATCCACCAATTTATTGGCATGTAAACATACAATAAATCCTCCATCTGTCAGGAATATAAATTTGAGTCTTTTAATCTGATTTTATTTCAATAGAAATCCCATTGAAGGTGCTCTTAAACTGTGTTTGGTTTTAGTGAGATTATCTTATGTTATTTTACGAACATGCCTCTGTTGGATATGACACAGATGAACAGAACGAAATGTTATGGACACCTAAACATCTTTACATTTACAATTGGGCTGTTTTGTTTTTGTTTTTTTTGTCAGAAAACTTTATTATAAGATCTAAAACCCTCCTCAGTGGCTGGAAATGTAATTATCTTTTATGCTCCATTAATGGCCACAATTGCTCTCAATCGAGCAGTTTTCACATCACTATTCGGCTTTTGGAAGAATCGTCCAAATTTTGATTTTCCTCCGGATTGAAATACTTGGACACTCCAAAAAAGGAATTACATTGTAGTTTCAGATTATTTAGTCGTCACAGAGCAGGCTGTGGGAGAATATTATCCCAGGGTGGTTGCTTGAGCTGTGTTGGGGCATGAGGCTGCCTGCTTGCATCCACACACACAGACACACACACACACACTGGGTGGAGACCCTTACATTCTGAGAGCTGAGAGACTGAACCAAGTGAGGCAGGATGTCCTCGGTCACCACAGCCTCGGCCATGCGGTCACTGTGGTCGGCCAGTCGGCCCAGAGCCAGGGCTGCAGTGTGCTGGATCCCCGGGACCACATCCATCATCAGGGGCCGCAGCAGGGTCATCACACCTGGGGGAGGAGGAGGGGGGGACATCAGCTGAACGGGCCGCGGCCCCGGCGTTGTTTCGAGGGGTTCCCTTACCTGCGTTCTGAAGAACTTCCGTGTTTTGAGGTTTTGCTGCCATATCGGCGACAGTTTGCACGAACTGCATCCTGGATTTCTGATATTGCTCGAAAACTGCAAGGAATCCGGAGAGTCAGTCGGGGAGCCGGAGGGACCACATGGAGACGCCGCGGACGGAGTTTCCCTCAAATATGCGTTGACACTCACCTTGAACGATGTGGCGTTGGGTCATTACGTCACTTCCGGCGACAAACAACTTATTTAATGTATTATTCTTACACTTTCGGTGGATTCAAACTCCTTGCGTTTGACCTCGCCGGGTGTTGTGAAATGTTGCCGTGGTAACATCCAGGAAGCCGAGGGGGGCGCCCCGTCGCTCCAGCCCGGTCAAAGATCGTCTATATGCGAGATGTCTCCCTCTGGTCGCCTGGTGCGCTTCCGCGTCGCTTCCCGATGTGTCATCGGAGTGAGACGTCATGTGATGCTCGACAGAACGACACCAAAGCGGGTAGATTTCCACATTCGACGTTTAGATTTGAATTCTCACAGGATATCAACGTCAACAATCCAAGATGTTAATGAAACTGAATTAAAATCCCTGCGCTTTATCAAAGACACTTACAGCCAAGACGCTTATTTTCTTTTTTTTTCTTTTTTTTTTTTAATAAAATACAACGTCCACGGGTCGCATTTTGAGCCACCACGTGATGAAAAAACTCGATCGTCAGCTTTGGCCAGTCCCTATTGATCGAGTGTGATAGATTTAGTCCGCAGATCGATGTTGTTTTGACAATGAAAAAGGGAAAAATCGGTTATTGATTTTCGGGTGTTTCTGGGCGTCGATTTATGTTATTAAGAAATTAAAAGGGTCGCGTGTGTATTCGATTGCTGGTGGATTCGATGGAAATCAATCGGTGAACGCAAGGATAACTCGAGCTACTTTCATTGATTTATTTCCATTTCATTTTTATTTTTGATGTACTTAATTCCTTCTTTCGCCCGTTTTTTTTTTTTATTTTCATTTTTTTATATCCCCGGAACCCTCGTGGTTCAAATCCGTTTTATGTATTTTAAAAAAAATCTGCTAGGAAAAAGGCTTTAAGGGATACGTCCATTTTCTATGATTATACTCTGGGTTTTTAAAGCAGCAGTCCAGTAACATTTTTATCATATTTATTTCTCAGGAAAAGACAGGAAGAATCAAAGAACCTCCTGTTACCGAAATCGTCCATTTGATCTCAGTGACTTAAAAACAACAGCATCGGAAAGAGAAGCCAATAAAAACAGGCCGATTCGCCTCACTCACATCTTTTTTGTTCTACATTCTCAGTGAATTCTAAAAGAAATAACGACATGATACATGTTTTTTTCTCAAATGTAATGCTTGTATTTTCAACAAACCCCCCGCAGCTACAGCCGAATCACACCTTAATTTAAAGTGCATTTTTTTCTTTTTTTTTCTTATTGTCTTGACGCCTCGGTGCTCTTTATAGTTTAATGGATTTACATGTTTCCTAATTTGAAAATAAAAGTGGAAAGGGATGCTATTCTGACTCATACAAGTGCTCATGCTTTCACGCGTGACTCTTTTATTACCGTAATAGGAGCCGTGGGGGGACCCACGGAGATGAGAGTCCAAATGCGACGGATAATTCTTTGTTTTATTTATTTTTTGTTTATTTATTTTCAAATGGTGTTTATTTTTGTTTTCATCTTTAGAGCTTATACCTCTTTAACGTCCGGATGATGGGACCGGGGTGTGCATCAACCAAATTATTAATTTTCAAGTCTGTTTTCGGATTCGTGCGATTTTTTTCCCAATCCAAATAGAAAAAAAATCAAATTAAGACGTTCAAAATTCCCAAATCGTCTTTCACGGTATTCTAATTTTATCTTTTTTCATTCCTGACCTTTTTTTTTTTCTAAAAAAAAATTAGGAAAACAAGAGATCATAATTTTTAATCTTCCAAAGCGTTTGTTTTTGTTTTCTATTTCATAAAGAAAAAAAATGATTTTGTTAAACTCAGATCCTCGAAGACAGGAGACAAAAGAAAGACAAAAATAATCAGTCAGCTTTCAATCAAAATGTGAGACAGTTGTTGCTTATTTGATGTTGTTTGTTGTGCTAATTTATTCTCGGGCCAACGTTTTTTGTTTTTATATTCCGATTACCGTCAGTTTACATAATCTATTAATAACAGACCATTAGGCTTTCAATCCCGGGCGAAATATTCGATTTATTTCTTAACACAAGTCACTTGATTTGCTCTAAAAATGTAAGACCCAAGAGGGGATTTTAAGTTTGATCCAATTCGTTTGATATTGTCTCTAAAACCATCTGTTCGTAAATACACACTGCACCTCGCCCTTTGCAAACACAACATGATCCAATTAATGACGGATAAATACAGGCGAACCTCGACCCAACCCTCCAGAAACATGGGCCGTAAAAAGAATAGAAATTATGACTAATGATAATTTAATCTGGCGTGATGTGCGTTAAAAATAAGCATGAATAGATTGTTTCAAAATGTACAAACAGTGGAATATGAGAGGGCTGATACTTGTTCTTGTGTAAACACGACTTCATGTCTTGAATTTCGAGTGCGAGGAATCAAGAGAAAATCTAGAAACGAAGTGTTTTTATCCCATAAGTGTAAAACGTTTTTATTTAGATGTTTTATACTGTGCAACAGTAACAATACAATAAGTTGTTCATATAATCGAGCGATACAAATACGGAAAAAAAACACAAGAAACATTAAAACATGGAGCCCGAATCGAGTCTTAGCCTCCGGACAGGAAGTGAAACAGCACCTTCGCCTCCACCGCTGCCAGAGTTTCTGTTTGTTTTTTTATTCCAGTAAAATGTGAAGAAAAGTGTGTCGTTTCCTTTTCATCCGTGGCCGTGGTTTTTAATTCCCCCGCTCCGTGGAGCCGACAGCCTTTTTTTTTAAAAAAAAAACGCGCAGATCCCTCCTGTGGCCGGAAGTTTCATCGGATTGGTTGATTAAAAAATAAAATGTCCGGACGAATGTGAGGCGGACAGTGTACAAGTTTCAAAAAAAAAAAAAAAAAAGAAAAAAAAAAAAAGAAAGAAAATAGAACTCTTCAGTCACTTCTGTAAATAAAGACGTAGCCTAGCTTTAAAAGGGATAAATGCTCTCCGGTCCAACTCCACAACAACACGGTCCGCAGCTCCCTCCATGGCAACATTCCCTGCTTCCACCTTTCTCCTCTTGTTTTTGAAATGTCAGACTCCACTACGTCAAAACTTACATATGATGCCAGAATATTTAGAACAACAAACGAATGGAGAGAGAGAGAGAGGAAGAGAGAGAGTGAGAGAGAGAGAGAGAGAAAGAGAGAGACTACACAATGGAACTACGTTGGCATGGAAACAGTAGGCTATTAGCTGAGCGGATATCAGGTGTCTGGCGTTGGCTGGTCCGGTCCAGTTTGATCCGGATCCATGCGTCATCCGGAGGACGTCGACGAGCCGTTGAGAGAAACCTTCCGCTGTTTGCCCCCGCCACTGAACGCAGTAAAGGAACGGCCAGGGGTCGGGGGTGCGGCGCCCGGGGTCCCATTGACGTTGCCGGAGCCGTGCTGGGGCGGCGGGTGCGGAGACTGCGCCGGCGTCCTCGGGCTTGGTAGTGATGAGGAGGTCGACGGGGCCCCGGTGGGACTTCCGGCTTTGTCGCTGGCAGAATCGCTTTCGGGACCGGATCTGCTCTGCACTTCGGGTTGCGCGTGGCTCACCTTCATCTTCTTACAGTTCGGCCGCACCTGGTACTTCAGAGGCAACGGGCCGTTCTGCAGAGAGGTGATATAAAAAATGAAGACCAGAATCAGTGACTTTAAACAGGGCACTAAATTCTTCAAAGGAAACACTTTAAATCACAAAGAAAGGTTCATTTTTGTTCAAACCTAATAAAGTGAAAATGAATGAATGGATTATTTAAAATTGACAAGAATTCAGCATTTTGTTGGTAGTATTTTTTCAAAATAAATAATTTTCAAAAAAGATTGGGGGAAAAAAAAAGCGAGAAAGAGGCAAAAAATGTCAAAAAATATTATTTAGCAGTATTTTTAAAAAGCCGGCAATGTTTCAAATGAAATATTAAGGGAGAAGAAAACAAAGTACTTGAAAAAACAACAATACAATAAACGAGGATGAGATGAAATGCACTATATTTGCTTTTCATCTAAAAAACATTCCAGTTAGTTGTATTTTGCTCTTTTCGGTTTAACCCGAAAAATCGTAAATTAACCGGATCCTTTGTCACAAAAACATAAACATCCTGAAACAGCCAATTGTAATGTGGAGCAACCAAATGTGTGTCAAAGAGGAGAAAACCCCATGATATCCCATTTGTGAACAAACTGGGGGGATAAACTTCTGAGTTTGGTGCAAATAAGGAAATATTAAAGTAACTTTAACCACAAAATAAAAAAAATAAAATAAAAAAAAAACCTAGAACATTTCAGTAGGAGTAAAGAATTTGATTGGATTAAATTTTGACTCATCATCTCAGAGGGGAAATTTGAGAATGATTCTTTCTAATTAGCAATTTACAAATTACAATGTGAGCGCCATTTTCTTACAGCTGACCGAAACAACCTGACAATGTCTGTTTTTTAACATATCAAATCATTTAACACCATACGGAGGCAATTTTTTTTTTTGATCGAATGCAGTCAAATAATAATCAAAAAGTGGTCTCACCCTCCTCCAAGTGTAAATATAAGCAATATCCATTAATGTGTAATAATCTTTCAGGGGCTCGTCTTCGTACATGACCTCGACCTGAAATGCAAGAGACTGGTTTCACATCATAACCGCTGCTTAACATTTAAATGTAAATGTACATAATTTAAAATGAATTGTAAAAAATATAATGGTTTAAAAAAAGACCTGGTAAGTGTTGGGGATGTCCATTTTGCTGCGCAGAAACTTCCTCAGGTGCATGACTGTCATGGCTGCTGGACACTGCAGGTACCTTTTGTTCGCCATCTACAGATCAGCGTTGCTATTTAACATATTTACACATAATGTGTGGAAGCAACACAGCGGGCACAAACTGCTCTGCCTTAATATAACAATTCTTCTCAAAACTAACCTAGCCGGGGTCAAAAGACAAGCTTTAGGGACAGGCTTTACATTGCAAAATTAATGATGAATTGAAAGGCGGCTATTTGGAAAGAAATAAAAAAGGGGGGGGAGGGAGGCGGCTTGGAGACAACCAAGTTTGATACCTGATCTTTAGACTGTTTATCCTCCACTGCTCCTCCAAGTCTGCTCGGACACAAAAAGAAACGTTACAGGACTCTTAGAGGCTCCAGGAGTTTTTAAAATTACTGAATTACTGTATGATATAAATAATTTATATTCAAAAAAGGTCAACTTTTTTTTCCTTTGAATTCATTAACCAGTTTTACTTATTTATTTATTCTTTCTACTAGAATGAAAAACAGGCTTTTTTTCCCCCACTCCAACAGATGTCCCAGTGGTTTCCTTTCATTCCTCTTGTCAGGCTCAAAGTGCTTGAGCAGCAATGAGGCGGAGAAAATTCCAATGCACACACTAACTGGTAGGTTCAGGGAAAATGTTACAAAAACGTTTGAGAGGTCAGCTGACGTTACAGCACTGTGACCAAACGGGGAGCGAGATCAGTGACAGAAAGTGTTGGTCGATGCAGTTCATATTAAAAAAATAAATACAACATTTTGAAAACCCTCCCAATAAAATATTTAAAAAGCTACGATTTTGAACTCCAGCTGAAATAACATTATTTGGCATTACATACAGACCTGCTGTGATCGAAAAACTCAATGGAGAGGCTGATGATCTCATCGTCCGTGATGATTCTCTTGTCTTCGTCTGCCACTTCGCCGCGATCTTCATTGGATCCGTTCGAAGCTGCGCAACAACACATCCGTCACTGGAAAAGCATGGAATCACAACTAGATATTTCATCCAGAAAAAGAAGGATTCCCTCACCATCTACAGGATGCTCTGCATAGAAGTCTCTCCTCCTCTTCATTTCATCTGCAAGGAATCACAAAATCACAGTACTTATCATTTTCAAGTATCTTACAGGTACAAGGGGGGGGATAAAATAAACCAAATTATTTGACAAGTTAAACTCCACAGATCCCTTGGTTGTTTCATCCGTACTCAAGCTCGGAGTAGTTCAGCGTAAAAACACGCCGGTTAACGAAACATGGCGAAGAAATGGAACAAAATGTGATTTGAAAACAGAAACTCTGTCTCTGTTCTGCCCTTTAGCAACATCCACATGCAGAACACCTAATGTTTGGTCTTTTTTTTCTTCTTCCCTTTTTACATATGTTCCTTTAAAAACACCAACTAAACAGACAACCAGGCAGAGAACAAGCAAATCCAGGTTCAAACCAAAAACATGTGTCTTTTCTCTCACTTTTGAAGAGGCCTGGGACCAGTTTGTATACAATGTCCTGCAGGGTCTTGTCCGACCTGGAGGGACAAGAGGGAGATGCAGGACAAGCAGGAGTGGCTTTAGAACTATTTGAATAAACCCGTTAAACAGAAATGGCTGGAATAAATAAGTAAACTCACCTGATGTTGAGCAGGGGCTTGGTTTTGTGCACCTGGACGTCACAGATGGGACAGTATTTGCTGGTTTCCAGGTAACGAACAATACACATTTTGCAAACTGTGCAGGGAAATAAAAAAAGAAAGAAAGAAAAAAATCAGCGAGCATGAGAGGAAATCCTGAACGCGAGCTAAAACTTTTTTTTTTCCTTGGTTTGTAGCGGTCAGATGATGTGTGTTTGACTGTGTGTGTGTGTGTGTGCGCAACTGTTGAATGTTTTGCTCACATGAGTGGAGACACTCGATGATGGTGGTGGCGTCGATGAAGTAACCCCCGCACAGGACGCACATGAGATGAGGGTTGAGCTCCGTGATCTTTATCCTTGTCGTCCGATGCATGGTGAACAAAAGGAGTCTAGAGTCCTGCGATATAAAAAACACACACGGACGCGCAGTGTTTTAAACAACGGCAGCCCTCGAGGGCCATTTGGAGGAGGAGAGTTGTTTGCTCGCACCGCGTTAAAGCAACATCATCGTTTATGTTAATTCGGGAATGAGCAAAAGAGTGGGTGAGCGACAGGTGGAGAGGGAGAGGGGGGTCCGGCTCCAACCTGAGCGGGGATCATCATCGTAAATCTCGCCTTGGACGATCCGGTGAAAGGAGGGGGGGGGGTCTCTGCCGGTCACGTGACTTCATAAAATAAACACCAGCCGCACAACTTTCGGCGGACAAACAGCGGCTGCGCGGAAACTCTGAAATCTAATGGTTTTTTTTTTTGTTTTGTTTTTTTTTTTTAAATAAAAGACCGCGAAATGGGAGAATCCCAGGTTCGGATCGAGTTGATCCGTTTTAATATACTCCCCGCACCCGTTTATTTCCGGGTAGCGCGGAGTCACGTGAGACGATTAAAATAACACGCGTCGTTGCGGCGGCAATTGCGCAAATCAAGCGATAGCGTCAGTTACGTCAGCGCCTTGCGGGTTTTCTGTTTTGTTTTTGTTTTTTTGGAGGGATAGGGTGGGTTAAGAAGGTAAACGGGGGGGGGGGGGGGGGGGGGAGGGGGTGAAACCGGGCGACAACCGGGAAGCACCCGGTCTCCGCGTCAGGTGTGCCGAACAGGCAGCGGTGTGGAGAAGGGGGACGGGGGGGAAACCTGCGCGTTTCTATGGTAACTCCCCTTGACGTGTTTTCGCCCGCACGGCCGCCCGCCACGGACCGGAACGACGCGGGGATGGCGGCGGCGCCGCGCACCGAGCGGCGAGCTGACGGTGAGCGGAACGCCGCGGGGCTGCCGAACGACGTGGCTGCCATTTTGTGCTTGCGGGGAAGGGGGGAGGAGGGGATCCGTGGCGGTTTATTCGGGCTGTGCGGTTTCCGTGATTTAAAAATAAATTGAAAAAAAGAGGGGAACCGGAGGGTTTTTTTGGCGGATCATGGAAGGGTGCGGGGGTTCGGACCGGTTGGAATAATCGCCTCCTTTTTTTCTGGCGCCGAGAAGGCAACACGAACATCAACATCTGCGCCAAAGTTGAAGCGCAAACCCGGATCGCGTTAAATTCCGCAACCCCGCCTCCTCTCCGTTAACGGGGCCAGCCCCGGTCCGGGTCACAACACCGACTTCCCAACATCCACGGCCGATCACCCGAAGTCGCGCATATAGACACGGGAGCCCACGGTGACCTGTCCGACGGGTGTCGAACCCGCAGCCCGCCTCCGTCCCGTGCGTGAAGCTGCCGGTGCGACGTTAAAGTGATTGGAGTTTGGACGCCGAGCTCGGTGTTCAAACTCCACGTCTGTCACGACACGCGTCCCCGCGGTCCGCAACGAACAAGGGTCGCGTGGCCAAAATAAAAAATAATATCACGCGAGAAAAATGTGGGGTCTCTTAACCGAGTCCTACATGTCCTCCTTTGACAGCAACTAGTCAATTAGTCCATTTACACGCACGGACACGGGAGATCATTAAAAAAAACCTAGATTACGGAGAAATGGAAAAAAAAAAAAATCACGCGAGACACCTGACCCGGGACGACGCCCGTTTCCACGGACGAACACAACACAACATTGAGAGACGCGTTCAATTTCATTCATTAAAAACACATAAAGGGCATTTCACTTGGGTTCTGGTTTTGGAGTCACGGCGCCCCTGATTTTCCATCCGCGTGGGAGGGTGAAAAAGTGGGTATTCTTTATAATAATAATAATAAAAATAATACCAAACATGATGGAGTCCTATCTGGGGAGAAACCTGGAGAGCGTCGTCCTGACGGGACACACCACTGACCCACGGGATGTGGATTTTCCAAACAATGCAAAATAAAAAATGAAGTTAAAAAAAAAAAACCTGCGTGACGTGATCCCACATACACCTCGTGTTTAGTATCATCCCATGTCAACAAAGAAACCCTTATGTATCATGACATGACCCGCTTGCATGTCACATCCGTGGGAGCCTTCATTGTTAAGTTAATAAATCTGTTACCCCGTCACGCTCGGCCGGAACCCACGCGGGACCGGACACCCAACACCCTGGACGTCCTGAAACTACAAAATGGGAGGCACTGCGTGGGACCCCTGTCACGGGAGAACCGTCCGGAGCACTTGCTGCTTCCCCGCATCTCTTCCAAAGCCAGCCTGGAACCTCCCACTCCACGCCGATCCGGACGCCGCAAAAAAAAAAAAAAAAAAACCGCACACCCACGTCGGGACACTTGTAGACACGATCCGGGAATTGGGGTTGGGGCTCCGGTCCAAACCGGGAACATCTTTCTTTCTATTTTTCTTTTTTTTTCAAGCTGGTGGAGGAGGAGGAGGAGGAGGGGAGGGGGTGGTGGAGGAGGGTGGGGGTGCGAGCGGACACAAACGCGGAGATCACACCGACGTGGAGCTCCGGAGCCGTGAAGCTCCACATTCACGGTTGGATCGATGCGTGGAAAATTAACACACACACAAACGTATATATTTATATATGTATATATATATGCACGCACATGCGCGCGCGCGCGCACACACACACACACATAAACACACACACACACAAAAGCACCGAAGCGAAACCGCTCCGCCCCGCCGCCGTTAGTTCACCACGGTACCGGCGGTGGAGTGGGTGGGGGGAGGGGGTGCGTGGCGTGGCGTGGAGTGGGGTGAGGGTGGAGGGGGACTCACCGGGGATGCTCGGCCGGCGGTCGGCGGGTCTCGCGGCGCGGAGACAATGAAAGTTGGGAGGCGATCAGCAGAAAATGAATAGGAGGCGAGCCGCCATCTTGAAGCAGGCTGCAGACGCTGTCAGCGGCGGGGAGCGCACGGCGGACCGGAGCGCCTTTTCAGACGTGCGAATGAAACTCCCCGCGTTCTGGCCGCCGTTCTCGCTCGCACGTCCGTTCCGGTATATCGTGAGAGGCGCGGTGCTCCGGCGGCGCCTCGGCGCGGGTTCCCACTCCGGTACGGCAAGTTTGCCTCCAAAAAATATCCGCTTCGCCCCCAGTAACACGCAGCGGTGTGTGAGTGTGTGTGTATGTGTGTGAAAGAGAGAGAGAGAGAGTGTGTGTGTTCGTGTGTGTGTGTGTGTGTGTGTGTGTGTATGTATGTATGTGTGTGTGCGTGCGTGCGCCGTGGAAACTGACACCGTCCCCAAAATGGCTTGTAGTTCGACCGCCCCGCTTTGGTCACGTGGTCTCGCTGCTTAAGGGTGACCGGGAATTACTGTCGGTGTACGCACTTTCTGCCGTCCGACGAGGCTGCAGTGAGAAATAGAAAATAAAAAAAATAAAACAACATGCATTTCAATTGGGAAAAATAATAAAAATAAATCCCGAGGGTTGAGAGACGTTGATCCCGGCGTGGGTTCGATCCCGCGGGGAAGGGACACAAGGCGGCGGCTTAAAGGCGCCTCAAACTTACAGTCGGTGTGTTGTTGTCAGTTTGTGACGCACGATTTTAAACCATCAAATATCCGTGCGTTCCCGAGCGGACTCCGGGTTTAAACTGTCGGTGAGGAGCGCGTTCGCTGCCCCCTTCGATCCCTGTCAGTTTTTGCAAAGAAATAAAAAAGTAAAAGGGTAAACACGTCCGCGTGGATGCCATCCGACCCACTAACCGGGGCAGTCAGACATGAACGACCACTGCTTTTCTTTTTTTCCTCTTCTTTTCTTTTCTTTTTTTTTAAACTCAATAAAATGTGTCCGTTTGACAAATGGCCGTGCGGACATTAGTCCTGCCGGGAAAAAAAAAGCGGTAGTAGAAGAAACTTCCACTTGACTTCTTTATAATCCGAACGGCTGAAGACGATGTCGGATCCTTTAATTTCTAACATATATTGTTTCCCATTTATGAAAGTTTTGGAAACTTAATTAGAAGCTTTTAGTTTTATTTAAATATGTATCAATGTCCCTGTAAACTCCTGTCGACATGAGCTCCAAACACTTGTCACCTGTCAATCACGGGTAATTTTTCCAAGCTTAATCAATAACTACCTATATTTCCAATTCGCTTTCAGGAAGTGGGGAAAAACTCAAAGGACTGCGGCAGGATTGTTTTAAATTCATTTTTTATTTTCATACAAATTCCAAAAACATGAGGTCACACGCGTGTCCGAAGCAGGGGGATGAAGCCTCCATCCAGCGGGAAGAAGATCAGGGAGCCGCCGTCGTCATATCTGGGCGGCTTTCTCCACACTTTTGGCGGCGTCTTTCAATTTTCCTACCAAATCCTGGGGATCCAAGGACACCGCGGGGTCACTTAGCAACACGACCAACCCGCTGCGGCAATAATCTGGGTTTATTTAATCCACTCGGAATAATTGAAAAAAAAAATCTAACTCATATATATGGATTATGGAGGTTTTGTGTTCCAGTTTGCACGGTTTAAAAACTCCGTCTGGGTTGAGCGGTTTCACGTGACTGCAGTGTATTTTATTTCCATACTTTTATTTAAACAGGATTTTTTTTTGGGGGGGGGGGGGATACATGCATTATTATTTTAAATTCAGATTGGTTCGTATCCCATCAGTCATTCCCATGAAAGCTACAACCCCTTGATCAAATCAAGCCGGTGAATTATGACGCTTCCGGTTCCGAGAAAGCGCGCGTAAAGACGTGAGGACGGGTTAGAAAGCCTCAAGTTGCAGGATGCTGTTATTCCTACCTGCAGCTGCTCCATCGTGCAGGTGAAGTTTACGTTCTCGGTTGAGTCTTTGCTCTGAGAAAAGAGGCAGGCGGCATTCGTTGTTACAAACCACACACACGCACGCACTTTCAAGGAAATGCAGGAGTGGAAATAGAATGACTGCTGCGTCCCTGCTTTTTTTTTTTTTTCTTTTTTTTACCTCCGTGCTGAGTGAAAGCAGGTAGAAAGGCTCGTTGACCTTGTCCACTTGTCCGTTCTGTCGGAAAACAACCATTTAGTTTCCAACCGGGAACGAAAAATACCTTACCAACTGATGTTGTCTTTGGTTTACCTTTATATGGTACTGCAGCCGCCAGGAGACGTCATTAATCTGGGCTGGTCGACTTCCTATGCTAGATTTGAACATAAAAAAAATGAGATAAAAAAAAAAAAAAAAACACAACAAAAATCCTGAAACGATTGAAAAAAAAAAACTTGCATGTTTATAACATATTAATTGCTGCCAAACTGAACACTGGGAGGGTAAAGGTCAAACATGTCCTGATCTGGGACGTCATGTGCACTTGTTCATTTTACTGCCGGGCACTGGATCACATTTGGCACTGCACTTTTATGTTTTATACGACAATTTGTCCGCAGCTTTTTCACATCAGTTCCCTTGAAAGCCAGGCTCGCTCACCAACCGTTTATTGCGGCTCATAAAGCGGCATTTACATCGCAATTAATCACGACAGCTCTCTGTGTCATACCTGGTGGGGGTGGTGGTTGGGTACTTGATTGGAACAGAGAGGGGAGAATGATAACAAGAACCGCGCTCCGTTTGGTTCGATCTTTTAAAATGTGGTGTTTGGGTTTTTTTTTTTCATTTGTTTTGTTTTTTCTCAAGTTCAGCAGAATCAATAACATCAACTGGTGAACCTCCATGCCGCTCAGACTTACCTCGCTAACAAAACCTCTAATTCCTTTTTATGTTTCTGTAAATACATAACAGACAGGATTTGTCAGTTGCAGTGAGAAAACACACACACACACACACACACACACACACACACACATACATACACACATACACACATACACACACACACACACACACACACTCTTAAGTCTTATCACTCTTACCTGGTATGACAATAAAAATATCTCTATCCTCTCTGGGCTGAATGAGAGCTCTTCCAGGCAGGAGCTGTGGACACAAGCAAAAAGAAATGAATAAAACAAGCAATGTGGTCTTAAACTTAGGTCTTCTTTTTAATAATAAAAAAGGATATACACAGCAGTCCTTGAAAAATATTTTGTCTGTGTGAAAAAGAAGCTCCATCAGTAGAAAACCTCCAAATGCTGAGAACAGGAGAAACTTCTCTTTCCTGATGAGAAAAGAATGACACTCTTTGCCCGCTTCTCTTTGTCATGAACAGGTGAGAAACACCACAATGACACCTGGAAAAATCTGACACTGTGATTTGTTACAACCCCAACCACAGCCGCTTGGAAATTTGATCCGATATGGAGCGGGATGAAGGTGACTGGACTGATCCTCACTGTCAACCAGTCCAGCAGTCCAGAAAGAAATAAAAAAGTAAAATAAATGCATCTTATTACATTTATCTTCTCTTTATAAAAATATATTTAGCTTTTTTTCTTTTAATTATAACTTTATGATGAAGTAGCAGGCTGGCTGGATTTTAATGTGATGTTTGCCTGACAGCCATATAATCCAATATTCACATTAGCCTGTAGTGAGTTTTCAAAACTTTTAAACAGTGGATGCTCTTTTGGCAAAAGGTGACATTAGAATGGACCATTGGTGGAGCACTGAAATAAAAATATTGAATACTAATAACAATAATAATGATAATAATATTAATAATAAACACTGTGTTATTCAGTCCACTTGGGGTACATGTGGACTGATTCCATTAGAAACTCAAAGGCATTTCCAAAGGATCATGACAACACCTTTGAATGCTCCAAATGAATATATATATAAATTAAACATTAGATGAAGAAACTACCTGCAGTCGTATGCTGACCAACCTACCCCTCATTTTATACCTGAGCGTGGATTTGTCCGCGTTGTTTCTCACCGCCTCCAGGATGAAGGTGGTCGCTGCTGCGTGGCTCTGTTTCAGCAGAATCCGGTCGACTCGCTCCAGCTGGGGCTGATCTGCAACCAGAACACACACACACCTGTGTATATATAGATATGACGGTACATAGGAGGGAGGGTTTCTCCACGCCTCCTCGCTTCTCCATGGCAACGTCAGGCGCGCCTGACTGATCCGAACCACGGTGGATCCACGTCCTGACAGATCGACGTCTGCGATGGCGATCAGGGATGATTTGCATGTCAAAGGACCCCCCCGCCCCCAAAGCATACACACCACACATACTCTCCCGGCTTCGGCGGTTGTGTGTGTGTGTGTTTGTGTGTGTGTGTGTTGGAGGGGGGGGGTGTTTGTGTAGTCCAAATTGTTCCCTTGGTAAATAACTGTGCCCTCAGTGGGGGCTGAAAGCTGCGAGCTCCGAAAACGAGACGCCTGTGAATGCAGCATCGGGGTGATCCGAGGACGACCGGCGCCCCCGGTTGATCTTTAATTTTGATTCATTTTTCATTTTAACCTAATGGTTATGAAAGGGCTGGGGAGGTTTTTAAGACCAGCCACCATGACAGTTTCCATGACAATGAGACATCTTGTTGCGCAGCGAGGATCGCGGCTCGCACAGACGCTCGGTTTCGCTAAACACAAGGAGCGGAGGGGTCTTCCCGGTGCCCGGTTCCCCGCAACAATCGGCGTGAACCGGTAAACGACTGGCGGGGAGCTCCTCCGAGACCACCGCAGACACGGAGAGAAAACCGGAAGCGGCGGTGCAGACAAAAGGCTGGAGGGTGGGGGGGAGGAGGAGAAGCGGGGACGCCGCAGCTCACCGAGGACGGTTCGGTCGCCGTGCGAGGAGAGCAGACTCCGGAAAGAAACGTCCACCATTACCGGGAAGCCAGTCCGGTCGAAGGTTGACGCGTCCGCCAGAACCCGGAGCCCCCGCTGCACCGACTCGGACAACTCCATTTTGAGAGAGAGGAAGGGGAAAAAAAAACGCAGACAGGGGGAACACGTGACCGATCAGCTGATGCGTGGGGGCGGGGCTAACGGCAGCGCACACACGTCGATGGGAGAGTGGGGCGGCGACCTGCCGGCGAAGTCGTGTTTATTTCTGCTTTCCTTTTTTGCATTTTTTTATCCAAGGATGTGAAAGCAACTGAAAAAAGGAAGAAAACAAAAGTGGCGTGTCTTTCCACGTCTGACTGAAGAGATCTGGATCGGAAGAGGCGGGAATCCGAACTCAACGATTTATAATCCAAACCGATATGATGTCAAATGAATCCAAGATCCATTTCCGGTTCCTATATTATGACGTCGAGTGTCGGTCCCGCAGTCTCGACACGACCCACGTCACGTCCGATCGTGGGGGTGACGGGGGTGGGGGGGAAGACAAACGAGATGGCTGTCACGCACAGAAGATACAGCGTTTCACGCCACTTCCAATTAGGTTCCGTGGAGATCTCGTGTTTTCCGAGAAGAGAGAAAAAAAATAACAAACAAACTTGGCGTTAGTGGTTCGATCTCCCTGTTAAATCGACGTGTTTGGGAGCTTTTCACAAAGCAGATGTGCCTCATTTTCTATGACAGATTTGAAATAAATGTGTAAAATCACCAATGTTCATTAAGATGCCCTCAAAACTGTGACGTTTCAAATCATCTCAAACATAGATTTTATCATCATCATATGCAGGTTTTTTTTTAATCATTATTTGATGCGCCTCCTCTGTGTCATCTGATTCTGTCTTTCATTTCCCCGTGGATTCGCGGTGGCGATGGGATGGGGGGGTCAGGAGGGTTTCTGAGCCACATGTCAAGCTGACATGCGGTTTGTTTGTTGTTGTTTTTTTTTTCTGAAAGCAACGGAAGGTAAAGGTTAAAAATTCGGTCCCTGAATACATCTCTGGTACGTCAGTCGGATCCAGAACTGCTTCGGTGATTTTTATTTTTATTTTTTTTTTTATTTATGTCTTTATTTATTTTCTGGACTGATCCCGCAGCTCAGATGGCTCTAACCCACCCCGGACCCGTTTTACATCTTATTATGATTTTATTTTTTTTATTCCTCATCACCTGAAACTTACCCGCGTCTCCTGTCCTGGACCACGGCCGGAAAATACCCTCTGCTCCCCTCTCTTCTCACCACTCCGGCGCTTAAACCAAAATTGAATTAAAATAATCTCACTTTTCTTTTTGCGTTTCTGCATTGTTTTATACTCAGCCGTGATTGCGTCGTGCCTGCGGATCCACGCACGGAACACGCACACCGCCTGACCTCTGACTCCACGCGTTCCGTCCGAAGTCCAGTGCGATTGATTTCTACTCCCATTCTTGCGTGCGCACTTGTAACACTGGGTTGAATCGGATTATTCTGAGCAGGAAGTGCATAAGATGAATCACAGGTTTCACTTGTTTTTCTTGACTACGGTAAAAAAAAAAAGAACAATATCCATTTCTCACCAAACTTCCTGTTTGTCTGCATCACTGAAGACGTCACTAAAGGTTGGCGTGATGGATGGAGCAACCAGGATGAGGATCTGGAGGAAGGATGAATGAAGTTCTGGATTGTTTTGAATTTTGCATTCCCCTTCCAAAAAAATACAAAAAAAAAAACAAAAAAAACACATGACCTTCTGAGGTCAAAAATGATTCTCTCTCAGCCTCAAATTCATGAGGCTTTTTTATTTCCGTGATTATTTCAAGTGTCCAAGGTTGACTTCTACACCCTGCTGGTTCCACATCATCTCGTTCCCACGACATATGGAATATTTATACAATCACTTGTTTTCTGGTTTGCTGCTTTGTCTTAGGTTTTTTTTTTTGTTTGTTTGTTTGTTTGTTTTCCAGCTCCTCCTACCGCTGCGCCTCGCATCCTGTCCGTCCTCCACGGTGTCTGTGGGCTGCGTGGGGACCCGCGACATCCCCTTTAAGAGCAAACCGAGATGGTAAAGACATATAGAGCAACATCCCGCAGCAGCGTAAAGCTGCGGGTTCTCGCTCTTCACCCCTCTCACGCACCCCTCTGACTGAACCCGGACGCGCGTCCCAGGACCCGGAGCCGTGAACGCACCATCACACCGGAGGATCAAATGATCCCAATCTGCAGGGATTAGATGATTGACAACCCGTTGGTGTCATTTTACATCCAGATCCATCGCTTCTCTCCTTGCCGTGGGTTCTTCTCCGGCCTGATCATCTGCGCTAAAAATATAAAAAAAAAAAATGAAAAGACCGGACGTGAAAAATTAAAATTGTCAAGATGGTGGCACTGCGGTTCATTTATCTTTTTTTTTCTTCGTCTTCTATTCTTATTCGCAATTCTCTCTGCAGGTGGTGAGAAACACCCCGCTTCCGGTTGCCTGTGGCGCGGATCACGGTTTCCTCCTCACCTGAGCTCACACACGAATACACACACACACACGCACACACACACTCACACACACACACACACACACTCACACACTCACACACTCACACACACACACACACACACACACTCACACACTCACACACACACACACACGCGGGAATTGAAGAAGACAGATGGTTGCAATTTAAAAAACAATAAAATAAAATATAGTCTGTGACCTCTATCATTTGCAACCGGAGTAAAGAGGTGAAGAAACCCGGGCTGTGTTGAGGATGAAGATGAAGAGGTGGATGAGGGTTCTACGTTCTCATTTTAGATTAAAAAAATAGTAAAAAAATTGCAAAATATCACATTTCTATCAGATGTGGGGAGCTGAGATTCAAATGATTTCATTAGGTTAAAAGGAAAAAGGAAAGCTAAGGATTTCTCCTTTGCATTTATTCTAATAAAAATGATCAAGGGCACGTTTTTCTAAAGGGTGTGTGATAATTGGCAAAAAAAAAAAAAACACACACACACACTGTGTGTGTATGTGTGTGCGTGTGTGTGCCTGTGTGTGTGTGTCAGAGAGAGCGGATGTAGACACTTAAAGCTTTGGTTGACAAATAGGAGGGAGAAAAGCAATCTTTTTTTAAACAAATGTGATTTAAAGGTGTATGGAAAGACTGCTCCCTGTGGTCGGCTTCCCTTTGTTTTATATCTATGGTTATAACCATAGTTATTACACCACAAGCAGCAGACGTTGCTTTAATTAAGCAGTAATTAAGCATGAATAAGTAAACACCACCGGGGTCAGAACACCGAGTCAACGGTAGTGAGACACGCACACAGTCCACACTCATTACTGGTTTTGTTAAGTGTGAAATAATCACGGAGGAGGTCACCGAGTCCGAGTGAATCGTGCTCAAACATCACGTTTGTTCACCTTACTTAATCTGTTTCATCTTTATTTTCCCAGCATCCTTTGGGTGTGACACTCCCCCCCCCCCTTCACCCTGGAAACGTCATAAACACGCAGGACACGCGTGGGCCACCGAGACGCGGAGGGGGAAAGAATTGACTACAGAGAAGAATAGGAATTGGGAAAGTGTGCGTGGGTTGTTCAGTGCGGGGTGACTCTGCCCCCTGTTGGATGGGGAGGACGACAACCCACCCACCCCCACCCCCACCACCCGATTTGCCGCGGGAAAAAACCCACGGATGATTTATCATTGTCGACAAGCTGGGCGGCCTTGGATGACATCTTTGGACGTGACGTGTGGAAATCCCCCCCACCCCACCCCACGTGATTCGATGTGGCCACACTGTTGCTCCCACGACAATACAGACGCGGGGGAATAAAATGCCTCGGATTGAGTGACGTGCGTGGATGTCGATTGTTTTAATCCCGTGTCATTAACGTGTCATAAATGTAGTTGCGTATGTAATTACACCGACGTCCTTCCGTCTCCCGCCGTGGATTCGTCACGACCCGCGTCGGGACGAGTTACGGGACGAGACCCGCGAACACTCGCCCCTCCTCGAGTGTTCGCGGGTCAGCGTGGGGTCATTGTCTTGCTCAAGGGCACTCCGGCAGTGGTCGTGGGAGGGGGGAGGGCGGAGCGACCCCCCTCCCCTCACCCGTTTCCAAAATGGCGTTGGGTTGCGCGGCGTGGAAACGTCCGTGCACTGCTGTTGTTGTTGTTTTTGTTGTTGTTATTCATTTAATCAGCTGTTTATTTGTTTTCGAGAATCCATATATAGAAACCGCCGATGGAAGATCCACGGAAACCGGTGAAAGCGACGCATGCGAGATGACTCGCCGCTCCGTGGCCACTGGGTGGCAGTGGTGTGGTTTGCGTGTGTGTGTGCGTGTGTGTGTGTGTGTGTGTGTGTGTGTGTGTCCTGTGTGGGGAGCTCAGGGGGAGTCATGGCAGGGTAACAAAGAGAGGAGGGACAAGGAGGGAGTGTGTGTGTGTGTGTGTGTGTGTGTGTGTGTGTGTGTGTGTGTGTGTGTGTGTGTGTGTACACGCGCAGAGGTCTGACAGCGCATATATGGAAATTCTCATATTTAGCTCGCGTACATCATCACTGGAAACCGTACGGCTCACACACACATACGCACGCACAGTAACACTCACAAACAAACACACACACACACACACACACACACACACGCGCGTGCACACACACGCACACTACATATTCCACACTGCCCATACGACGTGTATCTATAGAAGTGTGTGTGTGTGTGTGTGTGTGTGTGTGTGTGTGTGTGTGTGTGTGTGTGTGTGTGTGTGTGTGTGTGTGCTTGCGTTGTCCAAAATATGATTCTAGCCTCCATATTGTGAGGACACTTAAGAGTGACCCTTTTTTTCAAATTCAGAATGAAAATTCGGCTGGAGGTCGCGGGTTGTGCCGGATTATGGAGACAGACAGATGAATGTTGTTTTCGGGATTGGGATTACAAGAGAGCAGATTAACGTTCGACGTCGACTTTAACACACCGGTTTTTTTAAGTGTGTTTTACATCGATGGATGCCAATCGTAAATAGGAGATGGAAAAAGAAATCATAATTTAAAAACAAACATAACAGCAATATTAATAATAATAATAACAACAAAAATAATAATCATATTTTTTTAAAATGCTATTTAATTATTGTTGTTTTTTATGTTTACATAAAAACTGATCAAGTCATGCATGCAGCCGTGTAAAAAAATAAAATATGGGTGAAATTTAACGCCCCACATCGTCGTTAATTTGCTCTTTATGGTCTTCTAAAATATATATATATATTTTAAATTATTGTTATTTGTGTTAATCGCCGCCGTCTCCCGGCGCTGTTCCTCCGCCGTTCTCCCGGGGAAAAGCAGCTCCAGCCCGGCCGCCTTTACGGCTCCGCGCCCGCCCTCCGCTGCTCGACTCTCGGCCGGCTGGCTGGCGAGCCTCCGCTCCCCGGGAGTTCGGACCGATCGGAGGGTGGGGGGTCGGATCACCGAACAGATGTAAGAGCGAAAATCCCCCACGGGCACTTCCGCGTATTTTCTTATTTTTCTTTTTCTTTTTTTTTTCTCCCGGCGTGTTCTCACCGTGGACCCGCCATGTTAACGCCGCCGCCGGCTGGAGCTTCCCCGGCCCCTCGCACCGAGACCCCGACCCGCCTCACTCCGCCCCCTTTCCCCCCCCTCTCTCCCACCCTCCGAGCCCAACGGGCTGGGAAAACGGACCGTAAATCACTCCGGGTCCCCTGAAACCAACCGGTTCGGGATCAAAAGGTGTCTGCGCTCTCCACGCCGCTCCGGCAGTTGGCGTGGTGGTGCGTTTAGGGTGCGGGAATTTTTTTTTTGTTTGTTTCTTTTTTTTCGTGTGGTGAAAAACATGTGACAGGCGGGATTCTGGATCCAGGAGATCCCAAAGAGGGGATGAGCTCTGTGGGTGGAAAGGTTATCTGGTCCCGGTGACACGTCACCCTAGACGTCAGCCTGCCACAAGTGTGTGTGTGTGTGTGTGTGTGTGTGTGTGTGTGTGTGTGTGTGTGTGTGTGTGTGTGTGTGTGTGCGCGCGCGCATATATTTATATTAACATATATGTGTGTTTATTTTTTATCTGTTTGTGTGTGCACATATATATATATATATATATATCAACATATATGTATGTGTTTAATGTTTTTTGTTTGTGTTATTTTTTATCTTTTTTTTTTTTTCTTCCAAAAAATGTTTCTTGATTTCCCAACATGGAAAGAAAGACATGGCAACTTTTCTTTGGAATTTAAATTATAATAAGAAATGATAAAACTCTTATTTCAAATTCCACAGGTATTTTGACGGTTAGTCTCGGTTTAAAGAAACAATCTGCATAAATGTTTGCGTCTTAATTCTGGAATGCTGTGACCTGGGCTGGGTGTATATAGTGAAGTTGTAGCAGTGAGCAGTAGGGTGACCTTTGACCTCGTTCACAAAATACTGATTAAAATTCTTCAGAGGCAAACGGGTTGAATTCAAAAAAGGTAATGAAAACAGATTCTTGCAGGAAAAGAAAAAGAGGTGTGTGTATGTGTGCGTGTGTGTGTGTGTGTGTGTGTATGTATTTTAAACACAAAAAAATGATATAGATAATAGGGGCAAAGAATAGCTGGTTATTCAGTTGCCCTGAAAACTGAAAAGTTAAAAAAGCCAAGTTAGTGAAACTTTATGAATATTGAAGCGTTTTAGTCAGGGAAAACACCTGGTTGACTGTAAAACATCGGATTAATAAGCAATAGCTGTTGTTGGCCACAGCCACACCACACAAGACTCAATACAACTAACTGCTCCTGTTCAATTCCAGGTAAAAAAAAAAAAAGAATCCTTGCACCGCAAACCACCCCCACAAAATTCTGAGCAACCCCAAAATCACACAGAAAAAGGCATCAACATAAACCCCAACATTCGTGACTTGCTACAATACAGTCAAATCTTGAAATTAAACATACATGTGCACACACATGCTCACACACACACACACACAAACACACTTGCAGGCTTCCAAAGCAGCCCAAATTAAAACCCTTTACAATCAGGCAGGGCAAAGGACGGCCCTGAGGCTTCGGTGTTTCCTTCTACAGGGGGTCTTAACTGAGGATCAACTTTCATGCCTGCGCTCCCAAAGAGGGATGTTTCTTTGTTCTATCAAGAACACTCCGGAACGCCTCTCCCTAACTGCTTCACCACGACGTGAACATGTAACTATCAGGGGAGAACGTCGGCCTGCCCCGCATATAAAGGATGAAGATTCACAGGAGTCGACACAAGAAGACAACAGTTGATTAGAAGCATCTTTAACGCCGCCAATTATCTCCTCGGCACGCGATGAGTCCGATGAAGACGGCACTGCCGGGTGAACGCGCCGTGTCATTGTCCCCCCGTCGCAAAATGAAGCTGATGCACGCAGAAACGCCTTCTCGGAGAGGCCGCTGTCGGATTGTGTGGAATGAATACAATGTCGGACACAAAAGGAGCGGAGGGGGAAAAAAAGGAAAAAAGTGTCAATCTCCACCTGACTCGTAGCCCATTATAGGGTGAGAGAGGAAGCAGACATGTGTGGAGAGGTGGAGAGAACTAAAGGTGTATAAAGCGCCCGCATCCATTCACCGTCCTGATTAGCAGCCTTTATCAACAGCCCGAGCTGGTTGCCAATCAAACTGAATTATTCTGCGGTGAATTGACAAGCAGCCGGTTGACCAACGACTGTTTCTTTTTGCGCTCGGAAACAAACAGTTACTCCGCTCGGTCTGATTTCATTTCCTTGCCTTTCTGTCATTGCTTGCATTGATTGGCTCTGGTGCCTCCAACTAGAGCCGTTCTTTTATCAATCCCACCCTGCTTCATTTCTATTGCTGTCTTTTCTTGATGTTTCCTTTTGTGCAGAGCTCATCCTTTTTTTTTCTATGCTCCTAGCTGAGCAATGATGAAATCTGGGGTCACTGTGGCAACCGGCATTCTTCGGCTGTGTGTTTGTGCATGTGTAGGATTCTGGGCCGGGCGGCGCGAGCAAAAGTCTGATCCATACTAATGTTCATTGATAGGAAAATCAATGGAGCATTGATCCGAGACCCGGCTCTATGAGAGGGAGGAGAGCGGGACGGGGCATTGGGTCGGGGGAGGAGGTGTGAAGAGCTGCAGAAAGAGGAAGAGCTGGACGATGAACAAGCAAGTGGAGGAAGGAGAGGATTAGGCAGATGAGTAAAGTAAAATACTGCAGGTGTGAGTGTGTGTGCGTGTGCGTGTGCGCGGGCACGAGACATGGATGACGTGGCCGAGACCTCATCCGGGGCAGCTGCCGCCGGAGGTGAATAACTATTAGTGTGAACAACCTGTCGTAGCCTAACTATTCCCTTTTTTCTTCATCTCTCTCGCAGAACTGCTCTTTAGAGTGGATGAACAAGCCTCAAATGGAACCTGAAAAGAAGAAAAAAAAGAGAAGAGGGAAGGGGAGGGAGGGAGAAAATCAATTTTCTCAGACAGAGGCAGGTTGGTCTAATGGAGGTCTAAAAGAAGAGGAGGAGGAGAGGACATATTTTCCTCTGATTACCTCCTGTAGCCTCCTGGCAAGCCTTCAAAGCTAGCATCACTGCAACAGCCTCGCTCATCTGACCTTTCCAGAGAAAGCGTGGCGTCTGGTTGCTTCTCCTACTTGGCAGCAATCGGGCTTCAAGGTGGACAAGACGTTTGAAAACCCCCAACATTTCTCAAACAGTGACGCGTGGGCCCCGGTTACCCCCATCTCTTCGGGTGCTTGTGCTCATTAAAAAGTCTTATATTTAAACATTCCGGACAAAAGATACAAGTTTCTATTTTGGCTATTATTTTTAAACAAAAAGGGGAAATAGCTGCGGGGGCATCAGCTGCTGTTCGCCACTCTTGAGAGGTTCTCTAATGTCACACAAGCCGGGCGCCATGTTCAGTTCCTGTGACTCGCATGATTGGGACAAAAATGCTGAGTGAAGCGGACGCTCAGCGTCATGCAAAAAATACGGGCAGGGATTCGTTCTGGATTTAACGGAGTGACTGTATTATTTTTATTTATTTAAAAAAAAATGTTGTGTTTTTGTTCTCTCATAAAGTAAAACGTGTGTAAAGTGTTTGCTTATGAAGGCGTGCCTTCAATAAAAATGGAGCAATAAATGACATTCCTGTGTACTTTCCCCCCGAAGATTTAAATAAACTCACACACACTGGGTGTGCCCTTTCAACAAATCACCGTACCAATGAATGATGTGCATTTTGTTTTTTCACAGAACCGTGTGATGTCGAAAGTGTGACCTGTAGCGGATGAGACAAAAAAGAAATGAGGAACCAAGGAAAAAAAAACAAAAAACGGACAGACTTGGCTCCCGATACGACAAAACCCTCCACTGTATGTCGGAGTCTGTAGCTTTGCGATGCGCTCATTAAGCCCGCGAATGTTCACCCGGCTATTTAATGCAGTTTGAATGAACTTTTCTTGTCTTTGGAACTCGTACTGTACAAATATTCTTCCCGGGGCAGGAGGGAAGTAGTGAAAGGAGATACTTTGAAAAGCCATGAAATGTTGGCGAGGAGAAAGCGCGCACTGTCCCTTTTCTGTGTCTGTTACTGTTTTCCTGTCACTCCCTCCCCGTCTCCGAGGCTCTTTGTGTTTTCCTGTGTCTCGGGCCCGTCTCTCTCAGGCCCGCGAGGTGAAAATGGCTTCCATGGTAACGGCACATTCTGTTTATGCCACGACGTCTCACTTCATCGCAAGCTGTCGATGGCTTTGATTTGCATGTGTGCCGGTCTGACTGTGATTTTTTTACCCCCTGCCCCGTCCTCCCACCTTCCAATTTGCAGAAAATACTCTATAAAAGACTTTGATGCAGGTATTTATTTGGGTTCTGCAGTTATTTTGGCGGGTTGCATTCCTCTGTTTGAATATTAGTCTTCATCATCACTTGGGTAAGTTTCCCAAGGCCCAGTTTGGAGAAAGAGAAGGAATTCAATCATCATGTTTAACTTCACAGAGCCGGTGGGCGAAGAAGAAAAAAAGAAAAGAAAAAACAAAAACAACAATTGGCACTCTTATCTGTTAAGATTCAAAATGTAACCATTTCCTCGCTCTATTCCCGTACTCTTCACCACTTAAATTAGCAACAGAAACAATGATTATGACTTCTTTTCACCCAAACCAATCTCCACCAATTAGTGGAGTGTGTATGTGTGTGCGTGTGTTTGCTGGTGGCGGGCGCAGGGCGGGGGAGTGGTGTGTGTCCGTGTGTATGTGGGGGGTGATGGCTAGCCGGACCCCCTGCAGGGCAGAAGGGGGGGAAAAATGGATTCCATACCAGGAAATCCATTAAGGCGGCGGAGCCTCGGTGGGGCCGGCGGCACGGAGCGGACACCATGTTTTTAAAAATTCCTCATTAGGTGTAATTTCTACATTACAATCAGCATGGGCAGAATTAGGAGCAAGGATCTGACCAACTCATGAGGATAATCAGTGTACTGACAGGATTCTGTTTGAGTGTGTGTGTGTTCGGAGGGGGGGGGGATGATAACTAAAGACAGAAGAGAATTTTGCTGTTGCAGGAAACTCACTTTAGCAGGTTTTTGTCACAACTTACTGATCTATGTTATTGCTCTGTGTGTGTATGTGTGTTGGAGTGCGGTTTAGAAATGCAACAAGCTAATTGAAAGGTGAAGTCTATAAAGATACTATGAACGTTGGAGGGGGGTTAGGAGGAGAGGATATGGGAGGAAGAGGAACAGGGAAGGGGGCAAGAGAGAGACGCCCCCCCCTCCCCAGCGAGGAGGGGTGGCTGCACCGGGCGGGGGGTGATGGAGGGAAGGAGGAGAAGAGGTTAATTTGCACATATTAGAGAGGGCAGGATTTTTCATTAAAAAGAGATTGAAGTTGATATATGCCTGTGTGCTCCTGACACACTGTACACTCTGATTGTGTTAAGTCCTTGACAGAACAAAGGATTGCCCCCCCTTGCTCTCTCTCTCTCTCTCTCTCTCTCCTTCTCTCTCTCTCTCTCTGTAGCTTCATGGAGCTGTTTACCGGTGAATTGAAGCAGAGTGTCATATCAGCCCCCCCCACCAAACCGCCTGCATTCATACTTTTCCCTCCCGTCTGATGTGACGTCCAAGATGCGGAGAGTGTGCCCTTTTTTTTCGCAATAGCGACAACTCGGTTCCCCTTTCACGTCGAAGGGCAGGAAGCACCGGGAGAGAAGATTTTGAAATTCAGCCGCACTTCCCGTCGCTGCCGAGCGGCAGTCTGTGTTTTCAGAAAAAGGTGGCTTCCAGCCCCATTGTTTCCAGCCCGGGGTTCATTCAGGAAAACTGACCCGGCACGGCCCCGGGCGGAATCCTACCTGCTGCAGAAATAACAATAATAATAAACATTCCCGGCGTTTTTCAATGTGCTATTTAGGACACGTGCGGCTTCTATAAATCCGCCTCCTGTCTCTTTTCTTTTTTATCGTGTTTTTTTTCCCTCGGTCACATTTGTCATTCCACGCTGGATGGTTTTACCTGATCTTTGACCTTAGTTAGCACTGCCCCGGAGACCTGTTTCACACACACGCACACACTCACTCACGTAGAAGTCTACACACACACGCAAAGAAGGGGATATTGATTGGTGATAGATAGATAGAGCCTGACTGGCCTGATAAGAAGGCCATATTTGATGTTTGCAGTGGAGGGAGAGGCAGAACCAGATTAAATCACAATGAGCAGCCGGCTCTGTCCTTGGCTCCATCTGCACCCGGGGCTTTGAGTTTAGGGGTTGAGTTTAAAAGGACGAGGGATGAGGTGGCGGGTGGGGGTGCAGGAGAGGGGGATGCCCCAGCTGCCCCTCCCAGCGTGCTCTGAGCCATTGATTAACACGGCCTGTAATGTTATTCAAAGGTGGGCTTTTGCACAACTCAAGGTTTTCATCGTCTCAAGCTTAGAGATGCCTCCGTCTAAGGAGCCTAACCTTCATGTTGTCCATTCTTGAACCTCCGACGGATGTCAATACGTATTTTATAGCTTTTCGATGAATATCCCTCTTATTGTCTTTTTATTATTAGACAGTTGTAGTTATGCAGATTTTAAATCATTAACGGGAGTTTTTTTTATTGCACCTCCAAAACTCAATGTAAACTGCCCTTTGTTGAGAAGTGCTGTTTCTAAGAAACGCCGCTTTATTTCTTCACTTGTATGGTTTAAGGGATGTGTGTATGTTGTGTATTTTTTTCTTTGTACTTCAGTAACCACGAAACACAACAGCATTCGGCTGCATTTAAAATTCATATGGATGCAGTCTGAACGACGTGACATCTTTGTTTTTTTTTTGTTTTTTTCACTGAACCGGTTGAGTGCTTGTTCTTCAAGACACACAA